>NC_142653.1:22787575-23090606 GCF_055504915.1 Nelumbo nucifera
CGGCGGACATCCTCTTCAAGTCGGCATTTGACTAGCTACAATTGCAAAGAAACGAGCTGAAGCCCGCAAACACTCCTCTGGTGGGCTTCAGCGGAGAGAAAGTCAGGCCCCTCGGGAAGATAACAGTACCTGTGGAAATCGGCACATGGCCTTGTGCAGTCAGACTCAACCACGATTTCCTGGTGGTCGCGACCCCTTCCCCATACAATGCCATAATAGGGCGGCCAATTACGCATATTCTGCGGGCAGTGGTCTCCACCTACTATCTGGCAATGAAGTTTCCTACAGACTTCGGTGTGGGGGTAGCGCGGGGCGACCAGCTTGAGTCCCACAAGTGTTATGTTGCCACCCTGAAGGGAAAAACCAAGGCGGCCGACGACCTCGAGCTGGAGCGGCCTACAGAGCAGGGCGAAGAACGAGCTTCACCCATAGAGAAAACGGTTGCAATCCCGACTTTGGATACGGAGACAAGGAGAGGGTGGAAAGGCAGGCGCAACCCCGCGGCGAGCTGCTCC
This sequence comes from Nelumbo nucifera, assembly GCF_055504915.1. Taxonomy (NCBI): domain Eukaryota; kingdom Viridiplantae; phylum Streptophyta; class Magnoliopsida; order Proteales; family Nelumbonaceae; genus Nelumbo; species Nelumbo nucifera. The sequence goes on from NC_142653.1 coordinate 22,788,091, forward strand.
CGGAATATCACGATCTCATCAGGACCGTGCTCCCAAGGGAAACTGCCCAAAGGTATGAAGTAGGCGTACTCACCAGGTAGGTTAAACTGAGTAATAAGGGACTGAAGCCCCTCGGGCATCATGGTCGAAGGCCCGAACTTGTCTAACATCCGACCTCGACGAGAGGTGGATGCCAAACTGCCCGAGGCGACTCGGCCTACGGGCTCGAACTCTTCCTCAAGTTCTACCTCAGGTTCGCTAGAACCGTCGGGGGATGCAACTCAGTTCGTAGAACTTGCATCGGACCCCCTTGAAGAACTGTCTGAGCTATCCGAGCTAGACATCGGGAGGAGAAGATGGATTCCAGGAAAGTACTCACCCGGAAAAAGGCTTGAACGGACTGCGGAAACTTGAACACGAGCTAAAATCTTGAGTGTGAACTAAAAGCTTGGACGCGAGCTCAAGAAGCAAAGCGCAAAAGTGACAAAACGACTGGGGTCCCCCACTATTTATACTCATAGTAACCGAGAATCAACGGCTCAAATCAAAGCCAATCCGACGGCCCGCAGTCGCGCTGACCACACGTCCACTAAGACCGAGACGTGATTGGCGCACGTCTTTTCTGAAACTAACAGAACGCCGGCACACGTCTTTCTGAAACTGACAGAAAGCCAGCGCACGTCTCCTCGCATTAAAGGCGGCAGCAGTGCGTCTTTTCAAATTTGAAAAGACCCGCTGTCACGTCTCCCAGCGGCGCGCTTTTTTGAAAATTGAGATAAGCGCGTGCCGCCACGTCTGTCAGCATTTTTAGACAGATTGGCGCATTTTCCGTCTCTTTGGCGCTCGAGAAAACCCGAAAAAATCCGGACGAGCACCTCGCGCTATCAGTCAAAACCAGTTCGAAGTACCGGACAAATCCACCTGCCACCTTGCGAACTCCTCGCGCAAAGGCAAGTCCCTTGAACGAGGAGTAGGGGGCAATTGATGAAGGATGATTTGGCCCGACCTCGTAATCACTCAACACGTGGCAAAGGCAATAGCTCGGCACAACAGCACGCCCAAAGCGCAAGCACCGAAGGGAGGAACCAGCAGTCCTAACTCCCTACCAGCAGCCCGAACTCCCTACTAGGGGCCCGAACTCCCTATGAGGAGCCCGAACTCTCCCTTAGGCCCCGAGCCTCACACAAGGCAACAACCCGAACTGGCCCGTCCCATGGTAGTTTGGGACACTCCCCTATCCGAACTCAAGACTTCACCTCACTCACCACTCTAGCACTTTGCCTCCAGGACGCCAAACTGAACAAACGTACCATACGTGACACCGAGGAGGTCCGTATCCAAGGGCGGCGCACCTGACTGACTTGGGATCTGACGCTTGACAGCCGCACTTCAACGGCCACCTGCCACCGCCACCTGCCACCGTCATCGCCAGCCGCAGAGACGACTCCGGCAAAGAGCAGTGGCGGTTCTGTCCAGCAGAGGGGATGACACCCGAACTGGCAGGAGCTCAGAGATAATCATACCCGATCTGACAGAAGTTTAGAAGTGAGTGCGCAAGGTGGTTATAAAAGGCTCCCCACCCCCCAAGAACAAGGTATGTGAACTTTGCGCCATCTGGTTTTATCTTGCCTTTGAGAAAATTCTAACTTGAGCTTCAGAGCAATCACACCGGGTTCCCCCCAGAGTTTCCTCGTCTTCTCCGTTTCAGGTTCCCTGTAGCTTCGTTCAGAGGCAAGGTCGTTGACAGCTAGGACCGACCGGATTGCGCACCATCAAATGTCATCTGGAAAAGAATAACTAAATATAATTGAAGTGATACGTAAAGGTAGATGCTTTAAAATGGTCTTTATGGTTGTTATGATGAGATGGGGATAATGATAAACAATGGTCATTACTTAGAGGGCATTATTTGCATATCCAGTCTGAAAGACTAATGCACTAGACCATTCTCAACTCAATGAAGCCTTATGCCCTTATCCTGGCTATATAAGCTCAGGAATATATATAGCCACTAAAAGACCATAACACTAATGTGTATCACATCACTCTTTTTCTTTTCTTGCCAAAATTTATTTTTTTAACAACATTGCATTATTTTTTATTTCTTTTGAAGGGCTACACAGTGGGGGTATCCCATCCCCCAACCCAGGTGCAGGCAGGATTCGATCCCAAGTCTCTGCCACGACCAACAGGAGACCTTACCAACCCGCTGGTTGGCACCTTGCTTCTTGCCAAAATTTATTAACTAGAAGATAGAACATAACATACTCTTAAAATGCAGAGAATATGTGGAATGATCCCAACAAAGAATAAAGAAAATCATGTGAAACCCTAGAACAAAGAAAATCTTGACAAAATTTATTAAAGCAGTTGAGAACTTACCAAAAAGCACTCCACGAGGCTCCTTACAACTCTAATCACCATTTTTTGCAAATGCATCGGAGTAAAGGTTGTAAACTTTTGTTAGATCAGCTGAACTCACTGTCCATACATGACCAGGCAATGCAGAAGGAAGAATGTCATTTATCTCCTCACTTCTCTCTTCCACAAGTGCAGCCTCTCTCAGTTTCCCTTCCCTCCAGAGACTCTTCACAAGTAATGCTTTTGTGAAAACATCAGGCATCAAATTCAAGCTCCTCATGTCTTCAAAAACCCTCAAAGCAATGGCCGCCTTCTCACACTTACAGTAAGCACGGATCAGAATCTGAAACATATAAGCATCAAGCTCCAAACCACTTTGTCTGACCATCCCAAACAACCTATGTACTGTTCTCAAATCCCCTTCAAGCGCAAAGTACTGCATCAGCCCACAAAATGTCTGGATATCTGGTAGAGTCCCTGATAATATCATCTCTTCAAGTAAATCCATGGCTTCCGAACTCCTCAGACACTTGGTCAAAGTCCATAAAAGAGAAGAATACAAAAGCATTAATTTAAATTTTGATAATGAGCCACAAACTAGTTCAGCGTTTCGGAAGACTTTCAGAGCAGCATCAGCTTTCTTTGAAATGCCATAGAAGTCAATGATCAATCTCACAGTGCTGAATGGTAAACGAATTCCCTCTCTTTTGACCTTAGAGATGAGCTGATCAACCAACTCGACATGCCCATGGCGTGCTAAAATGGTAATCATCCTCGACACAGTATAGACATCATGAGTGAAATTTTCTGGTTGGCAAGCAACCCAACAGAAAAAGTGCCATGCTGTCTCTACTCTCTTGAAATTTCTAAGTATCTTGCATACTAACCTCGTTGTCCACACAAAATTTGCAGCCTCCAATGCCGAAACCTCGCCAGGTTTCCAATCACTCAATGCACTAGCCAGGGCACTGGGATCCAACCATGGTTTCAACTGAATCCCATCTCCATCAGCTTCTCCACTATTATCATCATCATCTCCATCCTCGTCATTGTCGCTATCATCCATATAAAACCCTACACGTCCAATTCTTTCGTCTGGCGATAGTTCCCTAATAAATTCTTCTGTTTCCTCGAGATAGCCTGCGTCCTGCATACATTTCAACGACAATTGCATAGTTCGACCAGGCAAAATTCCATCCATACGCATTTCCTTGAGCAACTCCTTAACTTCGTCGAACCGCTTGACAAGGATGAAGCTTTGCGCCAAAACAGAATATTGCCTCGACGTGCGTTTAACCCTCATTGACGGCAATCTCTTGAAAACTTCCTCCGCCGAGTCCAATTTACCGGAATTAGCAAGATGCTCGATCATAACCGTGTAAGTCCTCGAATTAGGGTTTGCCCCTTCACTAATCATCCGAGAGAACATTTGTACGGCCTCCAAGTGCTTACCTTTCTGTGCGTAAAGACTCATGAGAAGATTATAAGACTCGGTACAGGGATGCTTCTTGCCCCCGGGAAGGGCGAGCTTGAACTCGTTCCAGACTCGAACCGCTGAGTCCAGGTCGGCGGCGGCGGCATGCCACCGCAGACGGTCCATGTAACTGATTCGGGCAACATTCGTGAATTTGCCAGCATTAATATCGTCGATTAGGCTCTGGAGCTCTACACTTCGGCCGGACTTGGCGAGGATTTTGGCAATTGCGTGAAGGGTAGTTTGGGTGTGTGTGAAATTCGGGAGAGAGTTTAAAGTTTCGACAAGAGAGAGGGCCAAGTCCGGTGAGGGAGCGGAACGGAGGGCGTGAGTGACGACGAAGGAGTCGAGAGAGGGATTTTTCAAAAGAGTGAGAAGCGCGGCAGGCGATTTAGATCGAAGGCCGAGTCGAAATGAATCGATGAGTCTAGAGCGCTGGAGGTAGAGAGAGACTCGGTTGCATGGCGCGTCAGAGGTGAACACACGAGTTTGATTACGTATGAGATTGGCGAAGGTTGAGGAAGTAGTAGGGTAGAAGAAGTGCCTCGGATGCATCGGCGATTGATTTCCTGCAATTTACTCTGCTGTTTAAAACGGTTATAAAAAGGGTAGGGAAGTTGGTTGCATTTGGATTGGATAAATTTTTACCCGACCCGACCCGAGAGAGGGACCGAATGACTACTAGGCTCACTACTACAAAACACGTTCTAACCCTCTACTAATTTTATCTGGGGTTTCTAGCAGATAAGGACAACTTTTTGTCTTGAATATCAATAAAAAGTAATATTTTTATAAAATAATTAAAATAAGATAACTTTTTTTAAAAAAATATCAAGAAAGGGCGAAGCCTAGATGGTTGCTCTCTCAAGAATGCATGAGGGGACTCGTTGTGATATCAAGACTGCCATGGATGCATATGTCAATTATTGATCACATGTGGAGCCCCGTTGTGATATCAAGACTGCGAGAGGGGACTGCTCTCTCCCTTGCAAGTAGGAACGGTGGATACGATGATGAGTGTGTGATGTTAGATGAGCTTGCTCGGAAGCTCGTGCTAAGTGGGGCGCATGTGCAAAAACACACGAAGGGAGGGAAGGGGGCTCCTCATGGGAAATTTTTGAAGACGGTGGAAGCCACAGGAATACTTAGGTGGGGAAAGTCAAGTTAAGTAGGAGGAATGTAGTCTGTTAGGAAGTCAAGTTGGGGCCAAGCTCGACGTTCTATAAGAATCACAAATGGAAAGGGGATGTTGATGAGCCAGGTATTTTCAGGGTGGCGACAACAAGGAAGTGCATTTTGTGTGTGAAGGTGGGTTGTGGGTTAGGCGTATTAAGATTGTGACCAGCGCTGCTTTGAGTAAGCAACAAAGCCATAGGTGATGAGTGAGGTTTTGTGGTCTAATGTATGTAAACAAGTTTTGGGAAAGCACTTCCATCTTGGAAGTATTTTGTAGTTCTTTTACTGCTTTACATTGTAAAAAGGTATTTTGATTGTCTGTTGTTGTAAAATATTTTCCTGGGTGAAAAAAGAGAAGGAAGATAATGAACACAAAACCACTACCCTTTTTTGATATTTTTTCCAAAAAAAGTTATCCTATTTTAGTTATTTTATAAAAATATTACTTTTTATTGATATTCAGGACAAAAAGTTGCCCTTGTGTGCTAGAAACCCTTTTATCTAACACTATACATCTCACTACGGAACTGAAACCCACCTAACACAGTACATCTCACTATGAAATTGGCGTCATATATGAGATATACAGTGTAAGATCATGTTGGTAGAGGGTTAGAATCTATTTTGTTGGTAGGTGATTTGAACTCTATCTAAACATTAATGGGCTTAATGTACCGCCTACCAATCGGATCAAAGATTGATCCAGGTTCAATTCTCTAATCCGTTTAAACTTTTAACCACTTATGGTTCTCAAATAGCGAGCAAAGATTTCATTAAAGCATGAAGCGGTTGACATCTGAAGTATACGGAATTATAGATAGAAATCCATGTATCATGTTATAGCCGATAAGGGCAACTTTTGGGCCCTAATATCAATAAAAAATAATAATTTTAATATATTTTTTAAAATAAATTACTTTTTTTAAAATATATCAAATAAAGGTAAAAATACAGTTCATCATCTTCCTCTCCAAACCACTGAATAAATTTCTCTCAACCAATATACACGTTCCAAGACACCTAAATCAGGATTCCGTCCACTTCAATCCTCTCATTTCCCCTGAACTTCCACTTCAATCACTTAATCTATAATACCCTTTTCCAACCGACACTAAAACAAAGCTTGGGTTCGTTACCACTCACACTACAATCGCCAACAACACCTGGTTGGGCTTCCTTATTTTGGTTTTGTTGTATGATTCCTTCTAAGAATCGTTGACAAGAAGGGTCATCACACCGTCAACGATGATGGCGACGCAGAACCCAGATTGGGGTTCAGGGCTGGAGGCAATGAACCTGGCTATGGTGAGATCCTAGTAGATTTCATCATTTCAACCTTCTTCTTCATCAGATTGGCGTTGTTGGAGGTGGGCAGAGTGGCGGCGGCGGCACTGGTGGATGGTGGTCATTGAGGGTGACGGCGCGGGTGATGGCAAGAAGTTCTTGCAAATTGAACCCCTCGGAGGAGAGGGTGAGAAGATTGAAGCGGGAGAAGGAAGTGGTGATGGAAGGATGAACATGGAGGGCGGGGGAGAGGTCTCTGGTCTAGCAGTAGAAGTGGGAGAGATTGAGAGAGGTGAGGGTAGCACAGTGCTCTAGCAGAGGAAGGAAATCGGATCTGGGAGGGATGATACTAGAGCGCTGATGCCAGTGAACGAGCTTGATGTGACGGAGCGAGGGCCACTGAAGGGCAAGGAGGAGGAGAGTGGAAGGCGTACGTGCATAGAGGGTGAGGGAAGTGAAAAGTGGGAAGGCTTGGCGGAGGAGCTGGGCGAGGAGCACTGGATTTGGAGAGGAGTCGAGGGGCAATTGGCCCCATGGCAAGATGGGAAAGAGCCAGAGGAAGAAGATGAACAGTATTTTTACCCTTATTTTATATATTTTCAAAAAAACTAACCTATTTTAAAAATTATATTAAAAGAATTATTTTTATTAATATTAGAGCCCAAAAAATGCCCTTATCAACTATAATCCAAATCTGACATTTTAACTGACCCAAGTTACCAAACCCTATTATTTATAATTGCTGCGTTTGTACGTAAAATTCTATTATCGGTTTGCATTTGCATGCATTTTTTCTCAATGTAAATTTGGACTGGTGTAAAATTCTACATCCAATCCGTTTTTTAGTTATCATATAAAAAATTCAAATGGTCCATTCAAAATTGGGTGAATGGATCAACCCGGCTCAAAATTTTTTAACCCCACTGTAATCCAAATCTGTGATTTCAGAGCTCTGCAGTGTACTTCTCCCTAAATTTTCATCGATTGACAATTAATGTTAAACGGGGGCCATCTCAATCTCATAGTTCTTATGATGAGGGCACCTTTATTATATTATAAAATGATCTCAATCTCACTCCACTCTTTCTATTAACAATAGAATAGAATCAAATCCATTTCAAACCGTTTGATTAATACTCTGAAATACAGAGGGATTTAATTCCACTGTTCTTTAAATATTGGAGCCTGACCTGTCTCAGATCTCACTCATTGACATTTGACAGCCCTAATTTGCATCGGTTTCGCCATAAAATGGGACAGATTTTTTCTCATCTCTGTTTATGGCGATAACTTTGTTTCCCATCAGGCCATCACTTTTAATTTAATAGATACAACCAAAGTTGAATGAAACTGTCTTAAAATGTTCAAATGCTATGAAAAACTAAACTGGAATGAATTCATTTTGCAATTGCAGTTTGTCATAAAAAAGGGTAAATTACTAAAACCTCCTCTGAAGCTTTGGTTGTTACTAAAACCTCATTTCAAGTTTGGTAATTATAATCACCTCCCCTTTTTTGATATAGTTGCATATAGATTCCTTTTGGTAAAATCTTCTAAAAAGAAGGATAAAAATGTCCAAAATATCAATGCAGTTACTTTTGTGAAAAAATGTTTAATTCCAAATTTACTCCTCATGATTCGCTAGCCCAAACCCTTCTAATCTCTTTTATGAAATTTGATGAGAACGAATTTGGCCCTCCAGTGAAATTGTGACACCTGGCACCTCATGTCGAATAAGTGCAGCCCCTTGACAGATAGACAGCTCGAGTTCACCACTAGGCAGCTCGCCATCATGCAGCACTCACAGGCAGCTCGCCATCATTGCAACACATAGGCAGCTCGCCATCATCTAGCATGGCACCTCAGAACAACTAGGCGACACCCGGGACCACTTTGACAACAACTGGCCTTTGCTAAGTTGATGGTGTCCCTCCAGGCACGGCCTGGCACTGGCGCGGCCTGGCACGAGTTGGCAGCCTGGCCCTGGCACGAGCTGGCAGCTTGGCCCTGGCGCGACCTGGCCCTGGCACGAGCTGGCGGCCTAGCCCAGGCACCGACCTGGCGGCTTGACACAAGCGCCAACCTGACAAATTTGAAGAACACACCTCCGTACCCCGCATTTTACGGGATTGTGACTTGTAACGACTATATTAGTTCACCAACTCCCCGGTTCTGACGAAAAGGGATAGTTTTACCATTTGATGGCATTTCACCCACATAACACGCAAGCCCGTCCCATCACAGCTAGGATCCAGGAACTACTCCACCTAACCCATGAGGACTCTAGTATATAAAGACCTCACCCCCAAGGGGCGAAGGGATGATGCGAAAAGGGATGGGTAACCTCTGCTCTCTACCTCTCTCATTCTCTTATCATCTTCAAGCTCTCTACTACTATACTGCGCTAACTTAGCCATCGGAGTGACCTCATCGGGTAAACACCCCCGAGTTCTTTGATTTAGTTCTCGTAGGTCCCTCAGCTTCTGCCGCTTACAAAGATGAGCAGATCATCGCCAGTAGGGAGTATCCAGTTCAGTTCCCGTCGTTACTGGTAGTCAGGTCACCTCCTGCCGGTAGCAATCGGGTTGCACTACACTAGGCAGCTCGTCATCAAGGTAGTTCACCTCCAGGCAGCTCATCAAGGTAGCTCACCTTTAGGTAGCTCATCAAGGTAGCTCACCTTTAGGTAGCTCATCAAGGTAGTTCACCTCCAAGCAGCTCATCAAGGTAGCTCACCACCAGGCAATTCATCGCCAGGGAGCTCCACTTCAGCCTCTAAGTCACAGGCCACTTGGGAGCAGACGAGATGACGAGGTACTTAGCCAAAAAATTGACACATCACGAAAAAATGATACGTGACCGGAACCGATCACATTAAAATTGATTTATTTTCCAAATTTTTCCTTCATATCAATTATCAAAGGTAAAGCTGCAACTTTAAATGTTCTATTTTTTGTTGTTTATAAAATTTGTATTGTTTTTCATGTAGAAACCAGCCTCAATAGTAATTACATGGGTCTTTAGACATTTTGTGCCTCTTTTAGAAGATTCTAATAGAGGGGGTCTATGTTCAATTGTATCAAAAAAGTTTAGGAGAGATGATTACAATTATCAAACTTCAAGGAAGGCTTCAACAATAGGCAAAAACTTTAGGAGAGGTTTCAGAAATTTACCCTAAAAAAACATTCTATTACAAATTTATAATCCTATTTGGTACTTCATACACAAATAAGTGTTATTATAAATTTAACAATTCATATGCAAACAACAGATGGTGAAAATCCAACTAGCAATTCGGACGCAGTCTGGGATGTCACTATGTTGGTAGAGTATGGTTGGGCATTACAGGGAAGATGCAAGTAGAAGTGTCAATTGGACTGGATTTTGGTCCAATCCGATTCAGTCAAATGTGAATCCATTACAAATGTACCAGGTTTAATTCAATCCAATGAATATTTTAAACCATTTTAGATTGGTCCAATTTAATGTCTGGACCATCCAATTTATTCAAATTAATTTTAATTTAGATTGTTTCCAACCCCAATATAAACTCATTATTTCCAATCCAATCCAATAAATACTTTGAACGATTAAGCTAAATTGATCCAATTCAATATGTCTTATTACAATCCGATCAAAGCCTGTCCGTTGACACCCTTACACACAAGTGAATGATGGGGGCAGCTGGATCAGCTCACAGTTTGTAGAGTGTTGGCCCAGGTCGAGTAGCAACTGTGGCTAATAATCCTCCGGACACTCGTTTGCTGTAAAATTTGGAAGGCATACGACTATGATCTGAGTCATCTGACCTTTAATGAGATTAACCGATAACCAATCGAGGTGGTGTGGTTGGCCTTGTGGCTATTCCATGAGATAGTCCCCCTACAAGTTGATGAGGATAGAATTGACCTCCAGTAAGATCGTACGCGTGGCGACCTCAGCAAATTAGTAAACACATGAGCTAAGCTAAGTAGAGAAACACATCTTGTCGAGCTGAGTTAGCATTAGAAGAAATACACCCAAGCTGAAACACGTGTGCATGAAGACAACCCACCTGGCGGAGCAAGCATCCCATTTGCCCACTCTGTTAGTTGGTGGGCTCTGGGCTTCCTCTACACACACCTGGACATGGCATGCAAGTCACAAAAATGTCTTCCACAAATCATTAGGTGTATCACCACCACATGTTAGCTAGCATGAGTATCTCCAATCTATATAAAGGTAAATTCTAAAACTTAGTGGTTAAGCAGCATTTACTGCCTTTTATTTCACATCAAATAGCTCGGCTAAGGCTTCAACTTGGGCCAGGTTGGCCCGAACCTAACCCAAAAAGGTTGGGTCAGATCAGGTCAGGTTGATATTCGGGTTAGGATTAGGATTGAAATTCATGAATCCAACTTCATTTTAGGTTGGATTAGGGTTGGCCCCTTGGACAACCCGTTTCAACTTGAACTCGATTCTATAGTATATGTCATATATATATATATATATATATGCACACACATCATACATTGATTTATTTAGATGTATGATAGTTGTATAGCCCTCATTACATATTATTGTCTTTCTTTTAAGATAATCATTTCACTTATCCCAAATGAAAATATTAAAACCTTAATAAATAATAACATATTTTATCTTTTTTGAATATTTTATTCTTTACCTCATCTCTAATGTTTGTAACTCATGATAAATTATAGTCATTTCAAACACTTATTTTTCTGAATTTTGTATTAAAAGAACCAATAAAAGCATCAACAAACAAAAACTAATAAAACATAGGATTAATATATATAGTGAAAATTGAGTTAAGATTTGAGATTAAATAGTTTTATGAGATTTTAAGGCATGGAAAGAAGGTTGGGTTGGGCCCAACCCGAGACAGCCCAACTCGAAATTGACTTTGGATTGGATTGGGTTAGGGTTGAATGAATTTAATTAGGGTTAGAATTGGGTAGATCAGGTTGAAGGTCGGGTTGGATTAGTGTTAGGGTTAGGATTGGGGGTTTAAAACTTAGGATTGGCCTCAAACCGACCTTTAAAACCCTAAGCTCGGCCCTTTAGTGATTGCCCCCCCCCCCCCCCCTTCCTGCGCCGAGCTCCAGTCCGAGTCTTGGGAGACTTTGATCGTCATCACAAGTCACTCCAATTGCCAAGTTCGATGACTACAAGCAGAACTGATTAATAGACAACTCCTCCAAAAAGGCTGGATTGAAATGAATTGTGATGCCAATTTTGAATTCACATCCAAAAAATGCAAACTGACAAGTGCTGTTAGGAGCCATAGCGGGGATTGGGGATATTGATGGCAAGGGTATCTAGTCCAGGGCTATTGCCTCACTGGGGAGATATTGAGGCGTTTAGAAGGAAACTAGGATCTCCTGCCAATAAAACATTTTCCAATACCCTACCAACATGATCTTACATCGTACATCTTATCATGAGACTGGGACCCATCATAAGCTGCAACCTACCATATATGAGATGTACAGTAAGGGTGTCAGTTGGATTGGATTTGGTCCAATCCGACCCAGTCCAATGTGAGTCCATTACAAATGGACGAAGTCCAATCCAATCCAATAAATATTTTGGACCATTTTGGACCGGTCTAATTCAATGTTTCGAATGTCCAATCTATTCAAATTTGTTTTAATTTAGATTAGTTCTAATCTAAACCTGGTCCATTGATACCTATATTCTTATTTTCTATCAATGGACCAGATATTGATTAAGTCCGGATTGGTCCAATTCAATGTCTTGTTGGTCCGTCCAATTTGATTTTGGTTTGGTTTGAACGGGGTCCAATCGAGAACCGGTCCATTAACACCTCTACTGTGCAGTGGCAGATGATGTTAGAAGGGTGTTGGGACATTTTTAGTTGGTAGTAGATGGGATCTCCTGCCAACAAAACATCATCCAATATCCTGATCTGCCACCACACATCTTACCACAAGACTGAGCCCCACCATAAAACTACAACCTACCAGGCTACAGCTGCTGATTTGTGGCTTGGAGCACTGATTTTGCCTTTATTTTTGTTTGGAATCTTGCTGCCAGGTAGGATGTTTCCTGGAGCAACAACTTTTTCTATTTGGTACCATTGCTCAGGAAACGTTTTCAGCACTGGTACCCATTATTCAGTGTTACATCACTGTCCTGTTGACAGCAACGAGCTGTGGCTCCAAGAAATGCCAAGTTTGACGTTGCTCCAAGCCATGGCTTCCTGATTTTCGAGACGTGGCTTGGAGCACTGTTTTTTATAAAAAAACGGTTTCAAACAAATACTCATTTCCTGGAGCACCATTTTTTCCGATGTAACGCTGATGTGGTGCCATTGCTCCAGAAAATGGCAACAATGCCAAACGGCAACCGATGTCGCTCTTGAGCAGGCCAAGAGAGCAAGAGTGAGCTCTACTTATTGGACCGTCATCTTGATTAGTTGGTTGCATTTTTTATGGCTTGAGAGTTGAGAGAAAGTCATCTTGATTCTACTTATTGGACCGTCGAGGAATTCCCAAAAGGCGTAACACAGTGCACTCGATGGTGGTCTAATAAAATTTCTGATGCATGGCTGTAGCAGTTGGATTTAACCACCCCTTTTATGAGTGAGGAAAGAGTTGGAAATAGGACTTATCTACCTTAACCTGAGACCGAGTAAAACTTTAGATTCTTAAACTACTGTTTTAAGTTTATAACAAACTAAAGGGACAAGACACGAGGTAGATAATCTAATTTATTAAAAAATAAAGTGTGTTACATTTTCTTTCTTTGGTAGACAAAGTGGTATGCCAATGACGAGTTAATGGTGCCACAAATAGGAGAGACCAAGAGAGAATAATGGGAAAAGGATGTAGAAGACAGAATTTTGTTGATCACTTTTCTCATGAAAATTGATTCTTGGCCCTAGACTCTAATATGATAGGGCCAAGTTTTGCCTTGCAAATTGATTAGAAAACAATAGTGGAATCAGGGCTCTAAGTTTCAGTAGGGAAAGCTCCCTGTCATCCGAATATGATCAAGTGTCCTCCGGAGGCCATACTTGAGCACTGCCTCGTTACCAGCTCTGAAACCATCTCCATATGCTGGTGAAGTATCTGATTCAATCTGGTGCTTAAAATACTCTCCAAGCTTCCTCTCAAATTGAGAGCGTGTACCCTTCTTTGATGATGTGGAAGAAGATGACGCTGATGAAGATGAAGTTGAAGCAACGTTACTACCAATACCTGACATGATCTCTGAATCCAGCCACATATGTGCCAGCACCTGGCAAATACCTTCTTCCACATCTTGACTAAGTGTGCGGTAGCCTGACAAATACAACCCAATTTTAGCATCTCAAGTATTTAAGTATTACCTAATCAAGAACCAAATTCAAATACTCAGACGGTCTTGGCATTTGAGGGCGGGGAGCACCATTTAGCCGCAGCCATGCATGCATCATCTCATGTGCCAGGATTGACCCAGTCAGCAATCTGCATGCAAATATATTCTTGCTCAAACAAAAAAGCATCTTTACCAAAGTACAACTTCTGTAAGAACTGATTCTACACCAAAGTAAAACTTGGAAAAGAAAGAGGAACAATACCTAGGAAGGCCATACAAAACAAGAATGGCTGTTACTTCACATCGACGGGTTAACCTATATGGCTCTGTAATCATTTCAATGATTCGGTTTCCTGCCCCGATTCTTGGCCTCCTCAAGATCTAGTATATTCAGGAAAACTAGTATAATCAGTGCACCATTAAACATGTTTTGAAACAGAAAATCCTTCTGATGTTAACAAGTAACAACTATATGGCAAGTCCTTACAGTGCTGACGGTCTGTTCTTCTGACAAGCAAAGTCCTCTCGTCTCAGGCATATGATGATGGCCCTGTTCATAACAGAGAGAGATCAAAGAAAGCAAAAATAAATTATCAACAAAATAATGGAATGAAATTCTTTATTAAATACACTTGATGGCTGAAATAAATCCCTGCTTACGTTCTTTTCTCCCTCCATAGCCTCATTAAGTGCTTGCCTCTCGACAAGGAGTAACGGAATTTGCTGCTTCACTTGCATATTTAAACCCTCATAAAATTCTTGTATGTCAAGGTAAAGGGGTTGGCATTCACTAGTGTCCATGATTGCTGAGTCAAGACACTCCAGACAGAGCTTTCGACCATCATCAAGGGATACATATCTTGTGTCCCTTGGCTGTAGATAATGATGAAGATTTTGTGTTAGATAGGAACGGTCATCAAATTTGTTTATTGGCAGGTTGAAGAATGCTTCCTTTCAAAGATAAAGAAAGTCTAACCTCCATCCGTTCACAGCTACAACAGCGAGGTGTTCCATCAAACTCATGTGAGGGGCAATACTTTTGCATCCAGAAAGGATGTGCCCTATATTCAATCAGACCAACATCATTTGTTGGAATCTGTAAGAAAGATCCAACCACATGGCTAAGTACAAAATATCAGAAGGGATAAACTCAATACTACATCATTTTCTTTTCCTTTTTTGATATGTGGTTTCCAAGGAACACTCGTGGCTTCCATAGCTGTAAGTCAATAAATTTCAAACAAAGTAGCTGAAAAATTGCTATTCCTAAAAAGGCATTGCCAGTTAAAGAGTGTAACAATCAGAAAAGAAGAAACATCAAATCCATCCAACAAGCCAAAGAAGCTGAAACAGGAAGGTCTACAATCCATGTTATCTACAAGCTCTAATCTTGAGGATCACCCACCTTGGAAGAGTATCCCCTTCTATTCCTTCTGGTTACTGTATCTTTCTAATATCTTGGAGGTGAAAAATGAAGGTATAAAGTTCATATTTCTCTCCTAAGAGTAGGATTCAGATCCTCTGGTCAATGGCTTCAACTTACCTTTTACGGACCCAACTTGGATCTGGTTGGAATGGCTTTGGTTATACCATTATAGTCATGGACTCAACTTGAATCAGCCCAGTGCATGAGGGTTGAGGCTCCTGCCAATGCGGGTTTTGGGGAGGGACAGATGTACACAACCTTACCCCTGCACATACAGAGAGGCTGTTTCCAAGATTTGAACCCTGGTCACCCAGGTTGCAACTTGCAATGGAGCAACCCAAGTGTCATGCCAAGGCCCACCCTCAACTTGAATTAGTTAAAGCAAATGTATTCTTGCCTTTTGATTTCAAGAAAGAAGAAACAAGGCCTGTTTAGGTCCTAAAAAAAGGAGGCTATTGAAGTAAATAGAGACTTTAACACCTCTGGGAATGAATTGTTCTATAATAGAGAAGAATACTTACTGTGGTCAATGATCTAGAGGACCTAGACTCCAGAGATTACAATGCAACAAACTCATTGTTCTGGGAGCACCTGCATTGCTAGAAGTAGAAACTCAATTGGCATTCTCCAACAGTTCAACTATCTTTAATGGGGAGAGAGATGCCATGTTTTAAGGCAAGCTGTTTCATAGTAGGATGCACATGACCTTCTCATGATATCTGATTCATAAAAAATGAAGATCTAGCCATATAAAACTAGTTTATCCTATGATGATGCCACCCACCTGCTACTATACCAAGAACCAGCTAATGGTTGTTTTGAAGACCATGTTGCTACTGAAGAATGAGTTACACCCATTTGTTACACCTTGACTTTATATACAAAATTCATAATTATATGATCAAGGAACATCTGCCACTTTGCCATGACAAAGGATGCAGGCTATCTCATTGGTTAGCAGAAATAAGGTTACCCTTTGAGGTCCTTTTATATTCAAAATTTCAAACAACAGATAGAACATACGGATTTTCAATTATTTTGTATTCCTAAGATTGATTAAGTTGTGAAATAGAAAGGTAGGAAAGTAAATGATGTTGCAAGAGAATGATAGCAATACTGGATTATCTTCCTAAGGGATCACAAATGTACCGATTCCCTATTGATATAAATAAAATGTTAAACCTACTACCTGCTTATAATATGCATTGTAAACCATTATATGACTAAATAGGTCCTTAATGTAACTTCTGATCATTACCAACATCATAGAATATGCATGAATTGGAAAACCAGGAATTCTTGTACCTCACATTCATTTATCTAGTGGTAACCAGGTTACAAGTCATTGAATGTTCACTTGTTATGAATTCAGACATTCATGATAAACTCCAACCAAAACATACCAGCAAAAAATTGGGACACATTAGAAACAGAAGAAAAAACTAGATACAGGAGTAAAGAACTCCATACTACAATTGACTATTGCTTCAAAACAAATTGTTCTCAGAGCTCCAGCTTTGGCACAATAGTTCTCCCACTAATTTGCATAATTAGGATATCATTGTATCCAAGTTCTACCTAAGTTTATAAGAAATTCATTTAGCATCAGATAATCTGACAAGCACAAGAATGCAGATTTGAATCTCAGAGCAGCCACTTCATGTAAGAAAATGCCAAAGGTTAGGTCCATCCAGTCTACTCCCACGGTCCTGGGTAGCCAGGACCAACATTAGGTAATGGTCCTTTTTTTATATAGCATCCCAGGACTTAACTATCAGGAATATACATCATGGTATTTTTCCCTTTCCCAAGAAATTTTCTTTATGCTGAAGAAGCTACACGGCAAATAACAGTAACTGTATAATATATTTCTAATCTGAGATATTTCCATTAATCTTTCATCTCTTCATATGGAAACAAATGCAGCCTTTATACATTTTTGGCAATATGAAAAAGAAATACTCATCAATATATATGGAAACTCAAGAAGAGTAATTCATCAATCAGTCATATTTCAAATACTTACAAAGTTATTGCACACGTCACATTTTGGGTGATAGTGCTCCTTGTAGCAAGATTTATGATAAGGGTAATTCCCAGACATGGAAAACTACAGAAGAATATTAATGCGAAATTAGTCAACGTTATGAAAATCCCATGACATTTTCATTGTATTAAGGGGAAACAGATTAACCAAAAAGTGTCAATTAATAATAATTGGAATGGCCTTAGTCAATTATGATTTTAAGATGGCTCTACGAACAGAATGGGTCTTCCCACCTCATAATCAGAAATTGGAAGATTACAAGCATGGCAACGGAAACATTCTGGGTGCCAAACTGCACCCATGCAACTCAAAAATCGTCCATGACCAATCTCAGTATTGCAACCAGCACAAATCCTACACAGAGAGTTCAACCAAGGTCAAGTTTCAGGAGGCACAAATAAAGTCCATCAAGGGGGAACAAATGAAACATCCAATGTAATAAAACTTAGAAGAAAATGGAAACTCTTAAAAGGATTTCAACAATTTTTCATTAGGTTGTGGATGCACTATATGACGCTTCACTTATCTGATTGTTCCTACTGCTCGAGAGAAAACTCACTTTGTGTAATATTAATAGGCAGGCCTAAGCCTTTGATGTGTGGGCTTGGTGCACTGGGGACAGGAAAAGAGCGTTCTTTTTTGATACTAACACTGATGTACATGCAGAACATCTTCAAATTATTAATTTACTGACATTTGTGGAGTTTGTAATATTTAGCTTGAAGTTTTTCTTTTTTCTTGCTTTTGCTAACCATGTAACTTTAACCAGTGCAAATTTATCATTTTGTATTTTCTACTTTTCTATCTATCATGATGCTTGAACTAATTGAGCTATTGTGCCTTAGTAGTGCTTCTTGCTTTTAGAACACCAGTTGTAACAAATGTCTCCGTACTAAATTTATAGTTGGCATTAAAAATTTGAAAAAGAAAACAATATCAGAATATGGTACTAAGATATTGCATTGACCATGCATATCCACATCTTTGTTTGTTGCAAGCATATCTCCATCTCTTGCAGCAATTTCTACATTCGTATCTGCATGTAGGAAATATCTAATGCTTATTGATTTTTATGTTGGTGAATTCCAGCAGGTGTTTGGAACTTTGGATATCTTAGAGTCATCCCAAGCTTCAATCATGTTATTTGTGCAGTTTATAAATGGTCTATACAAATAGCTTTGTGCAAGGACCCAGCTATAAATGGTCCATGAGAGCAAAATGATAAAAAGGCACCTGTGAATTAGTCTGAACTTTAGTAATTGGAAACTTAGATGAAGGTTTGTGCTTCAGAGACTTGCTACAGATCTTTTGTGTCTCCATCTATGAGACAACCCGCAAATGGAGCACTTATTGTACTTTAACTAGCACTAAATGTATTAATGTCACATTACCAATTCAAGAGTTAATTCCAAACTAACATCTTTAGAATACATTTCACAGTTGATACAAAATAAGAATATTAACATTCCAAATGAATCAGACAGCATATCAAATACTAGGTGGAGCACCATATTCATAGGTCATTGAAAGATAACTTTTTGGCTTCTTTTTCCAGAAAAGCAAAAGACAGAGATGCCAAAATAAATGAGAGCCAAGAAGAGGTTTAGGAGATGAAAGGATTAGCTAGTGCTGTGGGTAGGCAGGCTAGTTACAAACCAAGCACTCAACTCAGTAACACCTGTGTATCACACATAATTTCACCAAATAACTACAAAAGATAGGATAATATCACACTATTCAAAATGTATTATAAGTAGTAAATACTCTTAATAAACAAAAGGGCACAGTGGAGCAAAATTTAACAAAACAAACACAATACCTGAACCCTGTCACAAAAGGGAATGGTATGGGTGGATACGTATTTCCATTATCATAACGAGGAGACTCAACATTCAAACTTTCTTGTAGAGCTCTAGCAAGTTGTTCATCTTCCTCCAAATGAGATTCATTATCTAAGAAAAGAAACACAATAAAATAAAATTCCGTAGCATATATTTTAGTTCCCACAAAGCAATAAAAATTTATTAAACTAAAACCATTGTAAAGTAGATCATAACAATCCATGAATGCATCAATAACTATAAAAAATGCCAAAAAAACACTCAACCACTTCATTGACCAAGTCAATAGTTTTTTTTCCTGCTCCCACTCAACAAATGTAAAAGAAGAAGCATTCTTTATCATCAAATATCAGTTGGAGAGAGAGAGAATTGGGGGAAGATGAGTGTGGGAGAGAAGGGAACACCAGTTTTCAGGCAATCTCCACTAGAACCTGCTCTAAATGAAGCAGATCCCCCATTCCACCCACATGCCAAAGGAAAAAATGAAAAGGATGGTTTAGTGCATTACAATGTAGAATGGTAGATTATTGAACTTTAGGTTATGATACCACTTGACTAATCAGTTTTTATATGGTATCAGCATGATTAATTGATAACTAGTATTTCTGCACCCTTTCAGTGAACCAAGGAGGATAAGGAATACCACCAAGTCAAACATCTATATGAAACCAATCAACAGTTAAATACAGTATGCACAGGTTAATGGTGCATTTAATTTGTATTACCTCTACAATCAATTTAATTTCCATGAAAATATCAACATGACTAAATGACTACTTGCATTCTTTTGTTGCATCGGAAATCATTTTTAGTGGGTAGTTCCCCATACTAAAAAACCAAAAACTAACCTGTGATTATTAACATAAATCCATACTATCAACCGAGGTTTTACTGAGAGCAGAAGTTTTTTTTTTTTTGACAGAGAGAGAGAGAGAAGTCATAAACTCGTAATTGTATACTAATAGTAAAGGCATTCATTCAGCTTCATGTTGCATCACTTTTTGATACTTAAAATGACAAGAAATTTAGGAGATTTGCAGACCATACAATCCCAAGTGCCACGAGCATTCACAATCCCAACTAACAACAACATTACTCACCAATCACATTTTTCCCTTTTTGATCTTCTTCTGAAAGGGAAAGTGCAATAGCACGATCTATATCTTCATTCTCATAATCTGACCATGCATCCTACATTAAAGATCCCCAAGACAGTAAGCAGAGGAAAAAATAAAAGTTGAAAAAAAAAAGAAAGAAACAAAAGCTAAAGAGTATTAGCTAACGTAATTGACATCTCATCGACGCCAAATGAAATAATGAGAAAATAAGCACCAACAATATAAGCCTGAGAAGAAATCTATTTATCCTTTCCTTCATTACCTATCTTAAATAATGTTAAAAATTTCCAACTTTGTAGCACCACTTGATAAGAGGAGGCATGGTCAACAAGAAAAATAGAGGATCTCAATAAGCAGCAGCAACAGTAATTACCAAATTAGAAGGTTCATTCCAAACCCTGTCGTCTTCGTATTTTCCATGGTACTGCCCTTGTGAGATTTTTTGGCTGGAACCTTTGAAAATTTTGCTTAACCAACCCATAATGTGAGATGTTACTGGCACATGTTCCAGAAATATTCTGCCTGCACAGGGAGTCAGTAAATCAAGAAAAACATCAAAATCAATATTACATGACACAAGTATCACAACGCCCTCAACCTTTGCAAGTATGGAACATGAAAGTCCTCAGAATTGTCAAAGTTCAAAAACAGAAAATGGAACATGAAGCATAAGAATTACTACTGCACAAATATGCCACTAATTATTGATTCAAATTCTTGCAGCACCAGAATATGACCATAATAGTATATATGTTCCTTGTACAAAATTCTTCACTTACAAAAGGTTCATGGTTAAACACTTTTTGACATACCTCAATTAAAGTGAAAAGGGAAAGTTACCAGTAATATCCATGCTAAATTGGGAACCACAAACATAACAATTAAGTTAGCTAAGAAATGCATCACCAACACCGCTAGAAATTTAATTAGTTTGTCACAAGCAAGAAAAACCAAGCAGGGTTTTGAGGCCGCAGCTCAATTTGATTAAGCATCTGCCTTAACCCTGACGTGGTAGGTGTTCAGACTCAACACATCCAATAAACTGAAGTCAATGAAAACAAGAAATCTTGCATGATTGAATTCAGTTTAATCAAGTAGCGTGGATGAGTAACATTTATACACAGGTTATGCAGAACATCAGTCCATGGTTAAACCAATCAGTGTTTGAAATTATTACATGCAGACCTTCAATTGCAAACAGAAAAGGTGTATAAATCCAATCCAAACAGATATTCCCCCATAAATAATTAAATAAAAACAAAGAAAAGAAACAACAAATAACGTACCCACCAGACATGTAATTCCTTATGATTCTAAACACCCTTGAATCCCAACCGAATGAGAGTCATAAAATTTCTTGGACAATCGAAAACAATAGGAAATATCCCATTCTCGTATCGATACAAGAAAAAAACCCTCTGAAAAGCGAAATATTCTTCCAGCTCGACATCTCCGATAAATTAATGGAACGGAATATAATTATCTCTCAATAAAAAGGAGAAAATTCAAGTTACGCAATCGTACTCACCTGAAATAGGTTGAGAATCTGCAGAGATGGAGGAACCAGGAGAGACCCAGATCAAGAAAAGGTCCCTATATGCTTGAAAGCGTCGTCAGCAGGAACATTTACAGTCACAAAGGAGATTCTTTGTTATACCATTCATTATCTTTGAATCCAGAGAAGAATCTATCAAGGCAAAAACGTTTAGAAAAGGAAAAAAAGAACCAACAAAATAAGAAACTAGAAAACCAAAATCCCTTCTTTTTTGCAGATAAATACAGAGGAAGATTCGAGGAGAAATCAATATCAATAAAACGAAATGAAAGAATACTTGAATTCTACGCAAAACCAGGTCAAAAGCGTGAATGCCCAATACTTCTGGCTTTTTATTTTTTTCCTTCACAAACTTCCTCAGAAAAAATCAAAACAAATAGCATCATATCTATTCGAGAACTTGGACGTTTTTTTCTTAGTTTTTTTGAGGCTATTTTGCATGTGGGTCCTTTACCTTTCTCACCAGTCAGGACAAAAACCCGGAACTCTTCGTAGTATAACAGAAGAGTAAGGACAGACACAACGATCCCTCGTCGCTCATCCTATGTAATGTACTCTGCCTGCGCCTTTTTTAATTTTTAGTGCGGTTGAGAAGAATAAAGAGAACCTTCTCAAACACAAGAAAAGGGGAGAGATCTTAACCTCTGAAGAACGCAGAAAGGTAATCAACCTTGCAGCATACAAAAAAGAAAGAAAGTTGAAAGAATCAAAGGAGCACTGTTCGGTAAGATTCCCAATCCACCAACGAGGAAGGAAATCTCATCCAAATATTATATCTACCAAGACCCTTTAATATGGGTTTGTAGAAAAACAGCCAAAATTTTCTAAATTGTTCTCCAGCTTTGACATCTTTCATTCTGTTTTATCTGCAAGTAAAGATATCTTGTAACTTGCATACAAGTCTATATAGTCAACAATGGATTTACCAACCTCTAGAAAGAGGTAATGATTTGATCTATTTTTCGTTTTAACATTGTCTTTGTGTCTTATTAACAAGCCAAACGTACCCTTCGTAATTCCCCTTACCAGATGCCATTGGCTAACCTAACTGGATCAAAACAGAAGGACCTGTTTTATCTCCGTTGTCCAAAACGACTAGAAATGACTAATTTCCATCTTATCTGATAGGATCATTGAACAAGGACTATCCATTGCCAACTTTCATACACGCGGCATGGATCCCTTGAAAATTGATTTTGTCATCATTATATAACTGCAGTTCTCCAAAAGATTTGGGGTCCAAACCAGAGAAGTAAAGAAATCAATGGCCAGGGTTTGATCATGATGATCAATAGTAGATGGTATTCTCCAGACCCATCACATTCTGCAGTCATGTATTCTTCTTCTTTATATTTATAAGGAGGAATACCCACTGCACATGATCCAACTTCCAGGCATGAATCCCGACTCCAAAGTCCACAGGAGGAATACCCACTGCACATTATCCACCACTTGTCATAAATCACTGCTTTAAGTTTGGTTTGGATCCCTGTAATCCTAATTATTATATATAAAAAGAGGTGAAATTGTCAATGCACTCCTTACTTTAATGATCAAGCAGTGTGGAAGTAGCTTTCATCTTTTTAGTAGATGGGCTCACCAAATATGGATTCTTCTCCTTCCATCTTTCTCAAAGGTATATACACCGATATTAAAATATATTTCATGACACATTATTAATGCAATAAAACAAATGCAGCCATTCTCATTTGTCACCCATTTTGCTTTCAGGCTGTCCAAAAACTGGGCTGAGGGCTGTTCTTTTTATATTGCAACCTCACATGCATACATGCAGTCATGGACAGCTCTACCCTCTAACTAACCATGGGCCAATTTTTTTTCAGGTTCACAGATTTTCTAAGTCACAAAAAAAAAAAAAAGTTTTGAGGGACACAAGACTAATGAAAATTAAAGAAAATAAAGCTTTCAACAACTCATATCATTGGGATTCTGGGAACTGGAGAAATACACAGCTGATGTGAACTGATGTGAAGGGGAGAAATGAACAAACAAAATGGTCAATTCAAACAAAGCAAGAGGCTTTTGTTCTTATTATTCAAAGGACGGTCTGAATAGGCTGCGCATCACGATAAAACTCTAGTAATGTAATCCATCGTCCAGACTCCAGACTCAGATAAGAAGAAGTCCATGGCTGTTTTTGGAATTTGGGCAAAATCGTAATCGAATTTTTCCCCTTGCACATGGAATTTTGTGATGAGGTTCTAGTAGATATTTTTCCTTTTATTATAAAAAAAAAATATCCATGGAATTCAAATGACAATCCGTGCATCCCTATATATGTCTTTGATTCTAGGGAGAATGATCAATCAGTCCAGATCAAAATTTTTATAGCCCTATAAATAAGGGAGAATGCATCCTGACCATGAATTGATGTCAAATTTAGAGACAGGATGTGGTTTATAGGGGGGAGAGGACTAATAATAAGGGGGGCTGGAATTCAGAATTCTGCATTGGATATATCCATTCTTCTCCGTTGATTCTATTAGCAGTGAAAATATATTTGATGCCCGTCGTTTTGGGAATTAGGATTTGCAGCTCACTGAGCGCATTGCACCTTACACTGACCTCACATACATCTTTCCGTGCATTGGGACACTTTATATAGACTTTACAAACACATCTCACCGTGCGTTGGAAAGTAAGAACATTTTTTATAATAAAAATATATAAATATGAAATATATTCCCGATACATGGTAGGATGTGCCTGTGAGTTGGCCGCTGGCATGAGGAGCAGATCTGAAGAGAGAGCATAAATCAACTGTAGTGAGGCCAGTGTCATCAGGAGGAGTGCTTTCAAAGCAGCTGAACCAAATATAAATGAATCATCTCAACTCTCTCAAATGGGCCAGTTGACAGTTTTTTCATATTTTATCTGTCCAAGTGAGTTGTTGATGGAGGAAATCAATCAGCCACACACAAAGAATCATCAAAATTTGAATGAACGTGAACTTGATATAGTGGAAAATCAGCCCATAAACAGGTCCAACCAACACATCAATCCTCAAGCACGGAAACTCCCCAGTCCCAAAGCCAAAGGGAGAGAAGCCAATCCCTCGCGTGTAGTGTTGCTTTATCCCAATAAAAGTACATCCAGCAGTGTTACCAACCTTGCACAACTCTTTCCACGTTTGACGGTTGCCGCACAAGACAGACACGTCACTAGTTGACACGAGATAGGTTGGTCAAAGCCATCAAACATGACTATAGTTTTTTGGGATGGATGCTAAATTTACGGTTAGGATACAGGGCTATAGGAGGCACTGTAATTTTAGATTTTTGAGGTGGGCTGCAATCCACTTGGTACTTTTTTTTTTCCTATCTTTAAAATCCACGATGACTACAACTGAATTTCCAGCAGCAGTTTTTAGGGTTGCAAGGTAGGGCTCACATGTAAAGTCTGGAAGCTGTAATCTGATAAAAACCCAAGAAAGCTGAAAAGCAGTTTCGTTGAGATGAGAAATCAATTTTTCGGTGAAGCTTAATTTTGGTAGGTTCTCTAAATCAACACAGCTCAATCAAATTATTAGCTTAATAATGCTAATTAAGGCGATGTGTGAAGGAAAAATTATTAAAAAAATACAATCTGTTTCAATTGAATGATTGAAAGAAGTGTCGGTGGAATTAATTAGAATGAACCGGAATGGGTGGAAGGTGCCAAATGATTGGTTAGTAAAGTCTTCTATTTGTGCTTGTTGTAGCAGAGAATTGGGTTATGGGTTTGGGTTGAGGGATGTTGCCCATTTGCCACCCCTAAGTTGACCATGAATTTAAGCGTAGCATAAAGTACATATAAAATGCTCAGAAATAAAAGGGATCACGAAAAACAACTCAAAAGGGTGGCTTTTTCTTTCCTTGAGGGAGGATAAGGAAGAACAGTGGTTAGAAGATAAAAAAGGGGGTGTGGGTGTGGAGCGGTTGTCTAAGTTTCGTTTCCAAAGGCGATACTTTTTGTTGGGGAAGATGGGTCACTGTAACTTTGGAGGAGAATCTCTGAGGCGCGTCTGAAGACACTATTTTTAGAACGTTATTTGCCCTCACTCAGTTTCACTGAGTTTGCTGTTGGATTATAGGCAAATTCGTTCCCAGGATACAACAAAGTCTTGAGCGAGAATCTACAACTAGCAAAGTTGAAGAGTCTCCAAAGAAACCTTCTATGAGACTGTAGCAGACCGAACTGAGAGAGAGAGAGAGAGAGAGAGTGAATTTCGAAATTATGTGTTTTGGAGTCTGATTCATGCTCCTTAAATAATTTGTGAAGAGGTATGAAGAAAAGGTAGGTACTGGTTTAGAGAAGGCACCTTGAACAATCACAACTTCAAACATTATGACTATTTAAAAAGTAGTTAACAGTATTGTGCCTCTTGATCACACCTGATCGAATTGTGACCGTTGATCTCATCAACGGTGATCAACGGTCATCAATGCACCAAAATTAGAGCCGCCCATCGCGAGCCACGCGGGTGCGAGCAAAGTGCGCCTCTAAAGCGTCTCATTGCGCCGCACACACGCGTGCGCGCACGTTGCGCGGTATCGAATCCCCATACTCTCCTCTACTAATTCTAAGGAGTGTAAATCAGCTCCTATTGAAATACTGAAAACAAAACTTATATTTTTCCAATGTGGGACAAGTTCAAAACTGGGTTTTGTAAGAGAAAAACTGATTTTTTCAATCAAGTGTGTAGGTGCAATTTCTCATGTAATTGACCAATCAAACCCATTGGATTTAATCTCTTATGAGATTAAAATCCAACACCTTTTGTCTATATACATATAGTGGTGCAGGTGTGATGTATAAAGGTCAATGTCAAACTGTCAAAGTGTTCAACAAAGTTTGACTTTTCTTTTTATCTTTATTGTCAGAAAGGCCTGCCATTTGAGATTGAGCTCCCCTAGGGATGGGCGGCTATTCAGCCTCATCCACCTGGCCCCGATGGGGCGATGGGTCGGGGATGGATATTAGCTATGTGTTTAGTTCTATGGATGACTTATTTGTACTTTTTTTTACTTTAAATGTTTATTTATATTTTTTCACTTTTAAGGGATGTTTGGAACCGTGGCCATATTTAAAAAAAACGGTGCCACGCCGTATCTATACGGGCATTTCAACAAACGCCCATGTATCTCATTGTTTGGTTCAGCCAATTATTAAAAAATTGGACATGCCTTTAAAATTGGGACCTTGGTGTTTCATACATCGGTGAATCGTTTCCCCCAATGGTTGATTGATGTATATCCTATGTGTTGCTTACCTGTCAGCACATACATGAAAAATGGTGATAAAAATCACCTTACCAAACAGCATAGTATTGCTCACTGCCCACGTGGTAGAAGTCTTTTTTTTTTGTGTAAAATGGGTCTTGGAAGCATAGGTGTTTTTTCTTGAAAATCAGTCCCAAAAAGCACCCATGCTTCCAAACACCATGTAAACGTTTATTATTTTTGTTGTTTAATTGGGCTTCACTTTAAACGTTTTTTATTCTCCATCTCAGATTAATACCTATTAAAGTGTGCCATATCAACATTTGGTTTCAAGAAAGGCTGGGGCATTGGAGGAAACAAGAACTTAATGTTTCCCCAAATGACCCATGCACAAAAATCAAAGCATTTCAATTTTCTACCATTTATTTGATAAACGGTGAATCCAAACAGTTATTTCATTTTGCTTCATATGCAATAAACACCAATGCCTATATAGCATTGATGTGGCAGCATTTTTTCAATAAATGCCAATGGAACCAAACAGTTGTTTCATTTTGCTTCATATGCAATAAGTGTCAATGCCTATCCGGCGCTGATGTGGTGGCGTTTTTTCAATAAACGCCCACGAAACCAAACACAACCTACATTGATGATGGGGACGGGGATGTAGAGTGAAACCTCTCCCCATCTTCATCTTAATAATTTATATTAAATATATAATATAATTTATATTTTAATCTTTTTATTTAAGTAAATCTATTTTTCAAAAAAAAAAATAATTAAGTATTTTGGAGATTTGGGTCCTCACGGGGAACTTGTCTTCATTGGAGATATGGTCCCCATCCCAGTCCCATTCCTACATGGAGACAGGGTTATAAATGGATCAGATTCGAATCAAATCTAGCTACATCTACATTCTCATCCAATTATCAAGTAAGATTTTGGATTTAATCTACAACCATCATATTGTGCTTAAAATGATAAAAAAAAATAAAAAGTTTTAAAACAACTTGATTACCATTTTATTTTTCTCTTATTCAGTTTTCCATTGTTGTCATTGATGATGACGGTGATGATGTGTCAACTTTTTGAAAGAGAGGAGTACTAATAATAATTAATGACTTCTAATTAATTAATTAATTTCATCTATTAATTACTAATAATAATAGCTCACTGATAATAATTTCTTATAATAAGTACTGCTAATATTTAATTACTGATATTAACTTATTACTGATAATATTTCTCATTATTAATTTGGAATGATAATTAATAATGATTTTCATAATGGTAATTAATAATTCAGAAATAATAATTTTATATGTATATTAACTCATATTAATTATTTTGAAAATAGTTATTAAATGTTAATTATTTATATTAGAATTATTATCAGAAATTATAATTCATACATTTATATGAAATAATTAATTATATTATTATTATCAGTAATTATAATTAATTATTACTAATAATAATGATTTTTGATAAAAAATAATTACTGATTATAATTACTTTCTGATAATTAATTCCTTAATTACAATAATGATAATTATTACTTTGGAATGTTAATTAATTAATGGTAATTAATAAGTATTTTAATCATGTTTAATTATTAATTGGGATATAATCATTTTATTTTTATATTAATTCGTATTAATTTTTTATAAATATATAATCAGTGTTAATTATTATTATTATTATTATTATAAGTAATTATAATTAATACTATTTTTATTCTCCAATAAATATTTCATTTAGTGAAAAATTATAAACTTTCAATTATTCATTATTGTTAAACTAAAAGAGTTATAAAATAAATTATTATTTCAGGAATTAACTAAAGATCATAATTATAACAAACTAATTACTTCATCATCATCATCATAATAATAATAACAACAACAACAACAACAACAACAATAATAATAATAATAATAATAATAATAATAATAATAATAATAATAATAATAATAATAATAATAATAATAATAATAATAATGACAACAACAACAACAACAACAAAATAATAATAATAATAATAATAATAATAATAATAATAATAATAATAATAATAATAATAATAATAATAATAATAATAATAATTTAATATTATTGATTTCAAAATCAATACACACATAATAATAACATATTATTACTAAATAATAGTAATAATAATATACTTGTTATTATTACTGATTTCATAATTATTAATATTATTAATCATTATTACTTAATAAAGACATGGAATAAAAAAATATTCAAATTACCACTAAATGAATGAACTAAAAATCTATGAGTATTCTAAATGACTTGAATTTGACACATCAAAATGCCCAAAATTATAATTTCAACCTACATTTTCTATCTCTAACTCCCAATTCCCATAATTCAAACATACCATTAGGTTATGTACAGGTTTCCCTACCTTTTTCCTAAAGATAAATTCTAGCCATTCTACGTGCATTGTGGGGAGCTAAGACTTAAAATCCATAACCATGATCGACCAAAAGAAGTGTTGCCACCTAACTTGGAAGTGACTTCCATACTCAGGATGACACCATTATTCTCCTTTCTTTCATGTTTCCTTTGTTAGATGGGCTTCCGAGTCCTAATTATATTGTTAGTTGATTGTAACCATACATGATGATGATTTGATTGTAGTCATATATTTTTCATTTCTTACTTTAGAGAATGGATGCATAAAAAAGTGTTGTTTGGCATGGATTGTTTTTTCCAAGCAGCTCTTTGAATGATTTTTTTCCTTATTTGCCTCTTTGAATGAATACCATAAATGCTTTTTATCCATTCATATGTCCCTAAATATTAAGCAGTATTGGTGATATTGTTGTAAACATCCATTTAAATTTACTATTTTATAAATAGATTAATGATTTCAAAGTCATTGATACTTTTTTGGGGGTGTATTATTCAACAGAACATTGATTTTTTATTGTTAAATAGTAAATTTCAAATTAAATGATACTGTAGTTGCCCCTTACTTAGTATGGGATCATTGTCTAGATAAAACATGGTAAGTCTCTTAAATCAAATAAAGAGCCTATCCTAAATGTCTACTATAAATAATAAAAAAATGAAATATTTCAGATTAAATCAAATAATTAGTTATTGAAAATTACTGAATTAAGTAAATAATAATAACAATCAATTATTTATAGAAATAATTAATAATAATAATAATAATAATAATAATCATCACCAAGTACTTAATTAAGTAAATAATAAAAAATGAAATAACAATAATCAGTTATTATTAATGTTTATTCAAAGCATGCCCCATAATAATTACCAAATACAGTAATTAAACCTTAAATAAGAATCAATATTTATTACCGGTCATTAAAATTGTTAAGCATTAATGTTTATTCTTAAATGGAAAATATGAATTAACAAATCTATTATATAATAATTATACTCGGTTGGAAAAAATATTTTAAGTAAATATTTAAATAATTACAAATTTAGTTAATATTATTACTAAATAAAAAAAAATTTAAATTAAATACTATAATAAAATAATAATAATAATGATGATTAAATTAAAGTAATAAATGTTTCAAGTTGAATTTAATGACCTGTATAATTTTATGGGTTTGACATATAAGAGTCAATTTATGTGAACCCGTAGACTGTATGAGTGTCTTAAAAAATAACAGTTTATAAACAGTAATAAAAAATGATAATAAAAATTATTAATATAATATATAATTAATTAATTTTTCCGTACTTAGTTCGGGGTCATTCACTAGTTATATATAAAAACAGATCTTGCTTATAATGGACCTACAATTAATATAGATACATTGTAGTTTATCATGTCTCAGAAATAGAACCCAGAATTGAAGCACGGATAGGATTGGATCAGGCGTTGGATAGGTCAATCCAGCATACTGGCAGGGCAGCCTCGTCAAAAAATATTAAAATAGAGTGCTAAAATTAAGAGTCTAAGACTCTAGAGGCGGTGGTATCTCTCAAGTCAACCCACCAAATTCATTTTCACAAATAAGAAAGTCCTACGTCTCTTCGTTAAAAGACACAAACACCCATTGCCATTGGCATGGATATATAATGGCGATCGAGAATGGAAATCTAGTTCTGTAACTGAGATTAGTAGGATTAGAATTCTCTTGTCACTCACGTAATGTGCATCTCATGTTGCATTTGATTAAAAATACAACTTAGGAAAAAAAAATCAAATGAAATAAATATTAGAAAAGAATAAAGAAAAAAATACAAGATTATAAAATTTCTTCTCACTGTTTAGTTGTCAAGGAGAACATTCCTAACAAAAGTTTCTGGGCTGTTTTAGCTGCCACCTGACCACCAGTTAGGATTTTGATAAACCAAAGAATGGTTGTGGGTCTCTGTCTCACCCATAGTCTATTGTAACTTCATTTAATTTCCCATATATTTTGAAGAAAGAAATAGTTGTGGATCTATCATAAAAGCCTTTAGCAACTAGAAAATCTAAACAGTGAACCCTACTAATTTTCTAAGAACAGTCAAGCACTTATACTGATGGTTTCTTGAGAAAATGTTGAAAATTTCTGTTTTCTGTTCTAGCATTTGGCATAACAAGCTAGCCTAGCCTTCCAATTTCTTTTCTTTTTTGTTTTGGTATTAGACTTGCTTTTTCCCCACCAATATAGTTATGTAGTTGTTTCCCCAAAATGAGATGTTCTCAAGTGACCCTTGAGCTATGGGCTTTGGCTGGCCCAAATGAGCCTGAGAGAAATCCATAATTGAAGTCCCAAAAGTTGAGTAGTTCGTATCTTGGATTTTTGAATTATGAAATCCTGATAATCAATTAATCACCACTAGTTTGTTAGATCTCCATGTTTCTTTATTAAGGCAATAATACCAATATGGTCGATCCAATAATAATTAATATATATTTTCGGAGTCATCTATGTCACATTGTTGTTGTAATTGTATACGAAACATATCGCATTTATTTCATTCTGCCTTATGGAATTAAAAGAAGGGTAAAATAAACCTCCTCTGAGCATGGTTACTGAGCCGTTGTTAATCCGGACGGTCAGACCGTTCGGCCCAAGAATCATTCAAGCAGTTGGTTTCATTTTATCTCAAATCTGGTTTTTAGTAAAAAACCGTTGAATCGGTTAATAATTCATTGACCAAGGCAGTCGAACCGTTGACCCGTTCAATGGTTTTTTTGGGCGTTTTTAAATTTTAATTATTTATTTTTATTTTTTTAATTTATTTTGTTAAAGCAAGCTGCCCATTCGGACCAAACGGTCGAACCGTCAACCTATAAACTGGTGACTAGAACGATTCTGATTCTGGGTCATTTTTTAAAAGATTGCCTCTTAGGTTTCTGATAATCACAAAAATATTTCCTAAAGTTTCATTGTAATAAAAACCTCCTGTAATTTTGGGAAATTCTACATTTATCTCCGTTTCCATCATTGTCTCAGTTCATTATCAAGAAAAAAACAGTATTGTCTCCATAATAGAGACTTTGAAATTATAAAATTGCTCTTACTACTTCAATTTATCGTAACGAGTTTATAAAATTAAAATACTTTACTCTTTAATCTGACTTGAGGATATTTTAGTTAAAAATTAAAAGCTTTTTTTTTTTGGAGTATTTTAGTAAATCTCCATTTGAATTTAGACATAGGGGTAAACCATGTATTTTCATAAAAATAATGCATTAAGCCAACATTTTTTAGATGGACAATGATGGAAGGGAGGTAATTGCAAGATTTTTCAAAATTACAGGGGAGGTTTTTGTTAAAATAAAACTTCAGGGAAGGTTTTTATATTTTACCCTTAAAATGGCCTCATTCATTTGATATTTTTTTGTAATTTATTCCGGTAAAAGTGCACCCATGTTCTTTTGATTTCCAGGATTCCTAGGTAAATAATAGAATAGCATTTTTACCCATAAAAAAACTAATATAAAAATAGGTAAAATTGTCTCATTGTTCTTTATAAAATTTCCCCCAAGTGGAAAAATTACTTATTTACTCAAGAAAAATAGAAATTGGAACTTATTTTACCATAAAGCCTATTAATAAATAAGTTGGTCAATGAAAAAAAGATATCCATTGACTAACCTTTCCAAACTTATTTAATGAGGCGGAACAAAAGATTAGGTGAAAGGGCTTTAGCCCATCCATCCACTCCACTACATTAATTTATACTATTGTTGTGAATACAAGATTCTCTGTTAAATTACAGGCAAATAATGCATGCCAATAAACAAGCCATCAAGCGAACATGACATGCCAGTTGGAATGCCTTATTGAATGAAAATCAGTAAAACCAGCAACTCCCAATTAGGTATTATAATCAGAGATCCCCGGTGAATTATCTCAAATTCAATGTAGGATGTTGTTGTCTTTTCCGGCATCGTTCTGCCCGGAGCTAAGGTTACTGGTGACATCAGATGCGTAAAACTCTTAACAGTTCGTTCAGTGTCCGATCCTGGGGCGGTTGTCTTTTGCCATTTTTCATTTACATAACTAGAGAATGACCCCGTATTAAATACGGGGTTAGTATTTTTTGATAATTTTTATTTTGTTTAAATAAAAAATGTCTAACTTTTTATTATTATTCCTTTATTTTTTAAAGATTATTTAATTTGTATTATAATATTTAGTTAATTAATTATTATTGTAATTATTAAGTATTTAATTTATGATTTTATTATCATAGTAATTATTATAATTAAAATCTTTACTGTGAAAATTTAAAGATTAATCAAAATGTAATATTTATTTAATTATTTAATTAAAGATTAATATTATTTTTAATTAGTAATGGTGAGGATTATTTTCTTACATTCTTATTAATAATCAGTATTTAATTACTGATATTGTTGTTATAATAGATTTCTAATTACACTAAATTTTGGTAATTTACATAACTTTAATGCACAATCAGTTTTTGAACCGTAAGGCTCTTAATTAAAATTTGTTTGTGACTAAAGGTAACCACTTTGTTTTTTAGGAGTGGATGAGCATACTTATGGGATGTTGTTTAATTAAATTTTAGGATGCCACATGTTTAATTAAATTTTATGAATAAACATGTGTTAAGAAAGGGAAGGACTCTAACTTGACAATATATATATATATATATTTACTTAATTTTTTATTATTAAGTATTTAAATTGTTATAATTGCTTTCTTTACTTAATTAAGTTTTTAATTATTATTATTATTATTATGTATTAAAAACTTGGGGTCGGGACAAGGAGTATGATCCTTACCCTCCGAACCCGCCCATTGCCATCTCTACCCAGGGAGTCATCCCCCAAACCCATGAATATATATAGTTCCAATAAGTATGGTAATTATAAATGTACTATCCAATACTTATGGGAATTATTAAAACTTCCAATTATTTATTTGAAAAATTCAAAGTTTTATAATATAACTTTCACTAAATTAAATTACCAGAAGCCGTATTTTTTATTAATAATTTGAACAAAATTACTGAAAATATCAATAACTACTTTTTGCTAAAAAATTAGTTATAATATAAAAAATAATATAAATCTAAAATGAAATAAATTTATATTTATTGAATTAAATTTTCCAATGAAAATTTATCAATATTTTTTAATTATAAAGTTTATATTAATTATTAATTTGTTAGTAATCATTTATTTCAATAATTAATTTAGACACACTTCATGAAATTAAAGTGACAAAATCAATAATTTTCAGCAAGTAATTTCTATAAATTAAAATTTTCCTATTTACAAAGTTATATAATTAGTGTAGGCAGGGTAAGGCTGGGGTAAAGAGCAGTCTCTTTGAAAGACAGAGAAGGGTCTTGTGAACGGGGAAGCGAGGACCTTTCTTGGGTTGAGAATGCAGGGAAGATGGGGAGAACTCGGAGTGTGTTCTGGGGTGCTAGGTGACAGGTTGCTTAGGATCGGATGACCTCTGATACGAGGAGGATCCTTATTTATGGAGGAGATCCCAAGATCCTAAAAGGTAGGAGATGAAGATATTCGTTCCGTATTAGGGAAGGGAATATTTGATTCGCTGTCAATTATTGGATTCACTAGTAGGGTATCGCCACGTGTTTCATGAGGATCTTCTCAGGGATTGACTTTCCTTATCCTCGAGATCCCTCATTATTCACGTGTGCTACTACCTTTTCGCACATCATAACTAATCTTATGACATCACTGTTTGGTGGTTGGTACTTCGCCGATTCCACGTGGCAGCCCGTAGGATTCTGGGCACACGTGGGCCCCACCATGGGCTTGGCTTGCTGTCCCTTCTAACCCGTCATCAAGAGTGGGCTCACGGGCTATAAGTTCATCACATGTTGTAGCGGGTGTATCTTCATCGCACGCTCAGGTGGGCTTGGGTCCTTTGGACGGGTCCCTGTGGGGTTTCTTTTGGTTCGAGCGTTGACTAGGCTCGGTGGACCGTGGGTTTATCGCGATTTTGCTTCGTGTATTGCGAGTACATCGCAGAGGTGGCAGTGTGTTGCAAGTTCATTGCGGCATGGGGGTCGATTGCAAGCTGCTCGCATATGCTTCTGTGGTGTTAATCCTTATGTCTGAGTGTTCTTTGAGGGTCTTAGTGATTATAAAATCACTAATATTAATAATATATTAGTTAACGATTAGTATAACATATAAATTGGGGTTTGTTGGAAACTGGATCGAGTTAAATGAATAAATTACCAAACTCAGTAATTTTCAACAAGTCATACTTAGTAATTAAAATTTCCTATTTACCATCTTATATTATTACTGGAATAAATACTTATATTACTGATATTATAATACAGATGTTAATATTAATGATTTGGAAGCCAGTAATGTTAATAAAATATTAATTGCTAAAAATAATATTATTAATTATAATTACATATATTAAATAATCTTCATTATATATGGATAATGCTAGTAATTATAAATCAGTAATTAAGATTATTAATGAATCTGAATATTAATAATAGAAATAATTATAATATTAAAAGTACTGATTTTAATAGAAGTAATGGTAACAATGATATTGAAAACAATAAATGCCCGAAAGTGGTTTTTTTAGTAATAATTACTTATTACTAAAAATTTATTGATTTTAATACCAGTGAATATTTATCAATAAGTTTTAATTATGGAATTTATATTTATTAATATTTTAATGAATTATTTATTTTCAGTTATCATTTATTTAAATAATTAATTTAGACACACATTATGAGATTAAATAACCGACATCAGTAATTTTCAGCAAGTATATTTTTTAATATTTTTATTAATTATTAAATTTTCAATAATAATTGACGAAAATAACTAAAAATATTAATATATACTTAATGCTAAAAAATTACTGCTAATGTCAAAATTAAGGTAAATGTAAAGAAGATAAATTTATATTTTTTGAAATAAATTTTCTAGTGAATATTTATCAATAAGTTTTAATTATGGAATTTATATTTATTAATATTTTAATTAGTTATTAATTTTGTAGTTATCATTTATTTAAATAATTAATTTAGGCACACATTCTGAGATTAAATAGCTGACATCTGAAATTTTCAGCAAGTATATTTATTAAATTTTAATTAATTATTAATTTTTCAATAATAATTGACCAAAATAACTAAATATATATATATATATATAATAAATGTAAATGTAAATAAAATAAATTTATATTTTTGAAATAAAATTTCCAGTGAATATTTATCAATAAGTTTTAATTATGGAATTTGTATTTATTAATATTTGAATTAGTTATTAATTTCCAGTTATCATTTATTTAAATAATTAATTTAGGCACACATTCTGAATTTAAATAACCGGAATCAGTAATTTTCAGCAATTAATTTCTATTAATTAAATACAACTATTTATAAAGTTTTATAATTAGTGATTATAAAATCTGTAATGTTAATAATATATTAATTAATTATCAGTATAACATTAAAACTGGGTTTGTTGGAAACTAAATTGAATTAAATATGACTATTAAATAATTATTATTAACATTGTTATTAATCATCATTAATGACTTAAATCGGGTTTATAATACCTAACTGATTTAATTAATGTTAATTATCATTAAATAATCTTAATCATTAATTATTATTAACATTGTTATTAATTATCATTAATGACTTAAACCGGGTTTGGTTTAATACCTAACTAATTTAGTTAATGTTAATTATTACTAATTAACGTTAATAATTAATTACACCGATAATTGGTTTAAATGCATTAAACCTGGGTCTCTTGGAAATTGGGTCGGTTTATGTCCATATAACCAGTTAAACCGAACCTATTAGCTAATAAGTAGAATTCGGATTCGAAATCGACGAAGACCCGACTCACCCGATCCATTATGCATCACCTTCTTAACCCGACTCTTAACTCGACAGAGTGACGGCAACAAACATACATCGGCCGTCGAGAGGCCAAAGAACGGTGGTTTATCACCCATTTCAACAAAAATATGTGTTAAGTATTCGAAATAAAACAAGAGAATAAGAAGGGAAGATGGAAAAATCAAAACAGAAAAAGAAAATGTAGTTGGGTTGTGATCACAGCCGCCGATGAATGCAGTTCACCAGTGGCCGGGCACAAATGATCGCCAGTCGTTCAATCGTCTTCTCAGGCGTTGGTTCTTATTGCATTCAGGAAACAATGTTTATCTTATGAAGCTCCTGGCCACTAGCGGCTACGCATGGTTGGCGGTCATTTCTAAACAATATAAAACTTATAATAGTAATTTAAAATAGTAACGAAGGAGCAACAGTCAACTAAGAAGTGAACAGAAATTGAAAGGCTAAAATTGTTAAAACTTACTGATGCAAGCAATTAAGTTCGTATTGAACAGAATATGAAACACGAAAACAACTGAAAAACATATTGAGCATGCAAATATAGTAACTGGATTGAATTACTGCTTCTCTAAAGTTGCATTCTAACTGGATTGAACCACTGCGCTTCTCTGAAGTTGTAGCTTGAGGAACCCGGTTGAATCTCTGCTTTCTCTAAAGTTGCAGTTTCAGGCAAGTTGAACTCAATACATAAGTGCACAGTTGCGGTTTGAATGATAAGATTGAAACCTGTCTTAGTAACCCATTAACCTCTCCTCTGACTATAATTTAGGTACGTGGCCTTCCAACCCACTACATATTACAATGGAATGAGTACTTGATAAATATTTTGACAACTATTAAAAGTGGGTATTAATTTTTTTAAAGATGGGATAAAAGTATTTTAAGAGATTTGTGTTAAAAATATTTTCAAGCACTTACAACTTTGTGCCTACCTCATCTATATACTTCATCTATAATTGAGGAGGGCATTATATAAGGGAAACTTGCACCTCACACAAAACCCAAACACTAAGGCTTTGTTCCCTTTTCGGTAAATTACTTACCTGGGTAAGTCTTTCCTGTGTAAGTGCATTTACCCATGCTCTTTTATTTTTTATGTAAATAAGGCAATGGCCATTTTAATCATAAAAATCCATTATTACAAGGGGCATTTTTGTCTCATTCAAGTGTTGACAATTTTCCCTCAAGGTGGAAAAATTATTTATCCACTTAGGAGATGGGTATCACTTACCCGGTAAGGAATTCAGATATACACCCCACAACGTCCCACATCACATCCCTGCCTTGTATTGGGAACATCTCTTGATGATGACATCATCAGGTATGGTATTATCATCAGGAGATGTTCCCAATACACAACGGAGATGAGCTGTGGGACATTGTGGGGCTCCCCCTTGTGGGGCGCAGAAGTGAATTCTCGGGTAAGTGATACCTAGAAAAATAAATTATCCCTGATCTGCACATAAATCTGAAAAAAGAGCATGGAATTCTTGGTCAATAGGAATCAAAATCCCATTGACCAACTTTCCCCCTCTCAAAATCCAGAAACAGCATGCCCCCTAAGAATATCTAGAACAAGAACTTGAGCTCTATTACTGTCACCCGGTTGCCCTCTCTGTGAAGATGGTTATATGTCACTCTCTAGCTTCCTACAACCTACATTGTTCCAGCGTGACCTTGCACGTCCACGTCATCGACCCACAATCTTTAAGCGCATCAATAGTTGTTTTTTAAATCTCCTTCTATGATAACGTTATTAGCTTTTAAGTCCACTAGGGCTGCCCTCATTTCCGTTGCGGCAATGGAAGATACCATTTTGATCAGCTCTCCTCTATGGTTACGGATAATATATCCATAAGCACATAGATCATTTAACAATTTAGATGCAACAAAATTTATTTTCAATTCGTCTGGTTTTGGTGGAGTCCATTTAATCCATATGTCTGGTTTTTCATGTCTTTCCTTATATAGGCCCATCATCCTTTGAGCTTCAATATGTTCTCTACAACTTGATATATAATTCTTGCTCTATAATTTAAAGTGGGCTATAATTCTTATTTTTAAATATTTTTTCATTTCTGTTTTTCCATAAATACTACACGATATATAACCTGTTTTCTCCCGCACCTTATTCGATTCTTTGAGGTGTCTCAGTTTGTGCATTTCATTCCACCATTCTAACTTTTAAGACACTTCTGGTGTCTATTCTAATCCGGGCCTACAATATTATTACCAATTGTTCCCCAAGCTTGCGTTGCTATTTCACAGTTAGAAAAGACGTGCATTGAATCCTCGGCCTCTCCACAGATTTGGCAATCAGGATCAATGGTAAAACCTTTATTACACAACTTGACCTTAGTGGGTAGTTTGTTTCTCATGATTATCCAAAGAAAGATTTATCTTTGGAGGACGTATTATATTGTTTATTTTTTATTTTTTATAATTTTCCTTTGCGTTTCAAATGGGGTTTCCTCCTTATTGAGGATCTCATAAGTTCCCCACTGGTACTGGATCCTCACATTATCTTATCATCTGTCATCCAAGGGTAGGACTATCGATTTGATTTTGTGTATCACTTGCTCATTTTAGCTTGGTCCCAATTTCTATTCTCATTAAAGATGGTTTCACTTAGGCCCCGTTCATTTTTTGGTAAGTTATTTATCTAGATAAATGCATTTACCCAGATAAGTATTTTCCAGAAAAGATTTATCCGGGGGTAAGTGCATTTACCCATGTTCTTTTATTTCTCAGACAAATAAGACAATAACTATTTTAGCCATAAAAATCCATTATTACAAGGAGCATTTTTGTCCCATTCAAGTTTTGACAACTTTTCTCCAATGTGAAAAAATTATTTACCCATGGAGGAGATGAGTATCATTTACCTTCTTGGTCAATGGAAATCAAAATCCCAATGACTAACTTTCCCCCCTCTCAAAATCTAGAAAAAAAACACCCCCTTATTAATGTTGCATTCTCCCCAATTTCAATTACATTATGGGTATTATTTATGGTATCTATAGGGTAGTTATCCACCCATTTGTCTTTCCATAACTTGCACCTACCATTTCCTATTTGCCACATCAAACATTTTTTATCCACCCATTTGTCTTTCCATAACTTGCACCTCCTACCATTTCCTATTTGCCACATCAAACAATTTTTTTTTTTTTTTTCTTTATATGGTTGTAAACACCTATGCGGCCGGGTTCAGCTCAAGAGCATTTCTTCTTTATATTTTTTAAATATTTACATGTAGGAAGTCTAGTAATATCCTCCAATCTAACTTCATTATGTTAGCATTATTACTACATTCCAAATTCCCACCGATTTTTTGGAGTCTGGTCACGATTTGCCATTTTTCTAGGCAATGAGGTTTTTATCCTTTTTGTTCCCCCATAGGAATTAATGTTGGAGTTTATCCCATTTCCCTTATCACTTGTTTGGGGAATTGGAATATACTCATTTGGTATTGGGTTATATTTCCAATGCTTTTAGCAAGACAAGTCTTCCCCCTCTTGATAGAGTTCTACCCCTCCATCCTTCCAATTTATTTTTAACTTTTTGGAAACAATCTTGGAAACAATGCAGGTAAATTTATTTCCTCTTGCTTTCATCTGCAGTTATTAATGTTGTTTTGAAATCTCATAGTTTGTGTTCCATTAAAAGCTCCATGGCTTTTATCATTTTTGGCCTTATACGCATGGGAATCTCCAGTGAGACACCACGGATAGACCTGTTCATGGGCCAGGTAGTCTGATAGACTGGCCTGGTCTAAGTTGGGTTTAGACATTATTTTAGGTCTGTGGGGTTAGGCTCAGGCCTAAAACACTAGGTTCGACCTTTTTTGGATCAGGTTGATTATATATATTAAATAATTAAAAACATATTTTGCTTAATATATAAAATATTTTTTCTTTGTTTCTCTTCTCTTTCTTTAAGTAATAGTGAGATATTTTATTATTTTTGAGTTTTGAGGGTTTTTAATATAAATAAATCATTTTTTATTAAATAAAAAAAGAAAAATAAATTTATTTTCAAATTTCTGGCCAGACTCGATCTTGGGCCTAGGCTTCAGGTTTTATATGAGTGCTAGGCTCGGGCTCGGGCTTGACCCTAAATATATTCTATTAATACATAGGCAAAGCCCAAACCAAACCCAACCCATATACAGGTCCAACCACGGATCCGTCATGTTAGATGACTAGGGGTGAGCAAAAGAAAAAGAACCGAAAAACCGAACCGACTGATATACATATATTCTATATATTTTATATATATTTATGTATATTATATATTATATATATTTTTATATATTATAAATTAATAAATATATATTATATATAAAAATATATATATATATATATCTTTACAATATATTATATTATTTATTAATTAAAATATAATATTTTATATATATTTAAACTGGTTTCGATTCAGTTTCAATTACCAGTTTTTCAAAAGCTAGTAATACCGGTTCGGTCCTAAAAGAATCCAACGATTCTATTAACCGATAGATGACACTTGTTCAATGCAACTCATATTGGTATTTGTTCTACTTTATTCGGAGGGACATACGTAAAATGTGTCCACGTTGGTTAATATCTTTACTATTCCAACGTAAGCACAGTCCACCCGCATAACTTATCGGGTCCACAACATAATGCTTATCAAAATTAAACATCTTGATAATTTTGCTTTACTTCTTGTTGGGTTAACACGTGTTTCACACACACACACACAAAAAAAAAAAATTAGGATTTAGGACTATGCAATCTAACCCAAAAGGCTTTATATGTCTACACCGAACCCGGCTACCCATACCCGGAACGTTCCATTGCTAGGATTTGACCATGGTGAAGGTTCATCTCAAAAGTTCCCACTCCATCTGTAGAGTAGAGGCCTTGAAAATCATTCTTCTCTCATCAACTAGAGGTGAGATCTAGGATACTTTGAGAGAAGACAAGGACTGCATCCGTAGCATCTACTGCTCATAAATTCTCCATTTCTTCTTTCACCTTCTCCTTCCTCCATGGCGACATCATCCTCTCCTTCCATCTCCTCATCATTGTCCCCTCCTTCGTTCTCTATTCCCC
This sequence comes from Nelumbo nucifera, assembly GCF_055504915.1. Taxonomy (NCBI): domain Eukaryota; kingdom Viridiplantae; phylum Streptophyta; class Magnoliopsida; order Proteales; family Nelumbonaceae; genus Nelumbo; species Nelumbo nucifera. The sequence goes on from NC_142653.1 coordinate 22,830,361, forward strand.
GTCACCTTTACCTTTAGTCTCCGACTCCGTATTAACCACTTGGTTCTTGGGATTCAACTCATCTTTTTCAAATTCATGGTCCCCGGCCTCATCTATATGTAGCTTCGATCGACGTGATGGTGTTGGAGAGTGTGCTTGATTTCAGCTTTAAGCTCTTCACACCTCCTGCGATGGCCATTAGATTTCATTCTCTTTGTTTTGGCCATTAATTCATGGGATGTTCTCTTCCTTATTTTTCGTGGTTTGTTTTTTTGATGGAGGACCTGCTTGGTCTGTCTCATCTTAAACCTTGTATGGTACCGACTTCTGGAGCTTTTATGTTTCATTGATACGGGAGTTTGACTGATCAGTTCTATCCGGGTATTTGAGTGCAAAATTAGGGGACATTCTTTTCCTCTTTACTCTTAGGCCCTGTTTGCATTTCATAAATTATTTATCCGGATAAATGCATTTATCTAAGTAATTGTTTTTCATAAAAGGTTTATTATCGGGGTAAATGCATTTACCCATATTCTTTTATTTCCCATGTAAATTAATTTACAAAAGGGTAAAATATGTATTTAAAAAATATTATTGTATCAATCTAACTTTTTTTCATTAAAGTTAACTATATGATTATCAGAAACATTACGTTTTTTTTTTTTTTTAATATTTTACGTCATAAAAAGCGTTTAAAAGTAAGATGAGATGTTGATGGGACCGGAAGAAAAATGTTTTGTCATATCACATCACTGATGACAGCGTTCAACAGTACAGGAAAACAAGAAATACCATCGATTAATGGAGGTTGAAGCCTCGGAGGATATCCATGGTAACTAGACGTGTCTTCACAAGATGTCATCGGAAAGACAGTACTGACCTCCTATTTTGAATCATTGTTCCACTCTTCCAATTTAATTTGAATCATCAGCTTAGGCCTTAATGGATCAAATTCAAATTCGAATTCGGAGGATGAGATCGAATGCCAATCACAGTCCTAAAAATCGTAGAACGTATACCATATATGCAATTCTATGCGCTTCAGAAAATAACAGGTAATCAAGCACTTGTATAAAATAAAAAGAGACAAAAGCTGCTTGTAAAGGTACAGAACACCACAATCAGACAAAACCTATAGAAAGTGCCAAAGATTCTCTGCCATCCAAGTTAAAGAAGAAAATTATAATATTTGAAAAATTTTTCACTTGTTTTTTTTTATCTACATCCCCCGCACCCAAGTTGCATATATACTAAAATCAGGCTCTACCGAATTTCTCATTTCTGATTCTGCATCGAGAATGTATACAACTTTGTCCCCCATTTACAAGTTTGCTTGTCTTATTCCACGTTGCTTTTGTCCTGGTTTTCTTATTAGGTATAACCAAAGAAAGTTTAATTTAATTTATTAATAGCAACAACAATTGTAACTGATCTGTTCTATTTTGTTCTTGGTTAAACGATCTGCTATATCAATGCTACTGTCTTTACTTAATATTTTACCTTTTACATTTTTTGTGATTTTGTTAAACTCGTTTATTAGGTGATTTAATTATAGGAAAACTGTATATACTATTATCCTACACAAGGGAGTGATCACGCTTATTAAAATTTCTGAGTTTGTTTTAACGTGTTTATCCCTTAGAAAATTGAGACACTTAAAAAAATATATTTGGTTTTTAATATATAAGTTAATAAATAATACATAAAACTCTAACTCTGTAATGTACTTTTGTCGTTTCCGAGTACGTCTGGTTTCCCTGGTTCACTTTTATGGAGTGCAATTTGTCTTTATATTCAAGCAAGAATCCCATTCAAAGCTTGAGCAGCTCTTCTTGCTCTGCTAGGAGCTGGAGTCTAAGTCATGGCTTCCTTCTAACGGTGTACCCGGGGAGAGAAAGAAGGGGAGACGCAGAGAGACGGAGACAGAGATGAACTCAAGCTGTGCTGCAGGCTGTTTAGACGACGCCCAACCCCCCATTAAAATAAGTTTCATGAAGCTCTATCAATGGCCACAAGCAGATGCAGAGTTTTTGAAACTTATTAGCATGAATGAGCAAAACTCTTCTTCTGGAAGACGAAGCGTCCATGATAGCTTTATAAGCAGGCAGAGATACCTCAGAAGTTACACTTTCTGCAAGAATGAAACCGTTGCAGACAAAACGAAGAAGTGGGTTAAGGCGAAGGAAAAGATGAAGAGGAAAGCAAAAGACCGCCGCTCAGCTGGTACTAGTTCTTGTTCTGTTTTTGAAGTTGTTTTCAAGCTTTTGTTTTCATGTGTGGTCAAAGTAGATGTTCTTGAGTTCTGAATGAAAGACCCCACCAACACAAGTTGGCCTTCACGGACTGTATCTTAGATACTGTTTAACTTTTTATTATCAAATATTTATTAGTTTCGTCTGTTAAACTACTATGAGTTTCAGAGAGGGCCACCTTCTCCGATGGCTGCAGGTAAATTCACCCTACTGTTAGCAACTTGTTGGTTACCCCAACAATTTCTGTTTGTTGAAAATTTGCAGTAAAAGCAGACATGTAAATATTAAGTTATGGATGATGTGCGGTTCCAACCTTCAGTTTGAGCGGTTTTGATCAGCCACGTCAAATCACTGGTGAAGATATCCCATGAGCAAAACAATTATTGCTCATGTAGTTTGGAAGAGAGCATCGCTCATGGGTGAGCCTGAGCCACCCACGGCCCAACGTGGCCGAAGGTTGCCAAGTGCCCGCCAATCCAAACTGTTGGCATCGAAGATCAGGTCTCAATCTCAAATATCCCTTTCCCTGAAATTTCAGGTCAATCTATCCCTTCCCTTTAGCTACTTCTCACCCAACATTTTCTTCCCATTAAAGTTTTGCAAACAAAAGTTTACAAAATTTTTTATATTGTACCCACCATCTCCTATTTGGACCAAATTTATAGGTGGACTTTTCAGAGAATGATCATCAATATGAGATATGAAGTGGGTATCAGCATCACAACATAAGTGGTTTCTGATCCGCCACTTGGCCATGATAGACAATGGGTGATTCCCCAAGCACTACTCGTTTGTTTCTCTATATATTTTAAAAGATAGAACCTAGAAGTAACTATCAATTTCCCCTAATTTTCTTTATATATCCCCAATTTAATTACATTTTTAAGTTACGGATACAGACAAAAAAGAATAAGAATTATCTAAGGTTGCGTTTGGTTTGCAAGTTGCAACATTTTAGTTTTGTCAATATAAATTTAGTGAGAATATATTTTTTGCTATCACAAGTGTTTTGGGTTATTAATACAACATTTGCCACCATTGCTGTTTTTTCATGAAGCATCAAATTTAGTGTTTCTAATGTAAATGTTAACACCCAATCCAATGCTGAAAGTGGTTATTTAGTATGATGTGGGAAGACATTTTCTCAAAAATTTGTATTAAGGGAAAGTATGACTACAATTTATAAACATTTTTAGACAATTAAAGCACGGAAATACAATCTTTTAAAAATTAAAATATGATTCCAATTTGAAACAAAATAGTATATAGTATGAATTAGTCAAATTATAAACTATTAACTTTGAACATAATGACATTTCATAATATAAGATCAAAGTAAAAGGTAAAAGAGAGAGAGAGAAAGCGCATATTTTTAATTATATTTTACACACATTACATATAAATACATCATTTTTTTTTTTCGTTGTGTTTTTAGAAGCAAATGTACTAGATACATATTCACCTTTCGTCCAACATACATTAAACCAAGCCTTAAACTCCACATTGAATTTATTTTTGCAACATTTATTCCCTTGGATTTTCATATCATGTCTAATCCCTTGATGGTGTTAAGAAAAATTTACCTAATCCTAACATATCGTTTTTATACTTTTAAAGCAGAAAATCCACACTAGGTAATGTCTAATTTTGGTTAATGCAATAAATCATATATTCTACATCTGGCGCATCACTCATCAGATGGTATAGATCCACTGATTCATTTACGGATACCACACGGACAAGCAAGATCTTTGGTTAATTTGATACATGATGGGATGGTAAGATTGGTCCATTTCCCCACTGCTCGAAGAGACTACTTTGATGGCCCTAATTTTTGGATTGATTTGGTACATTGTTTGGTCAGAATTTTTTATTTACGTCATTTTAGGGGGCTACTTCAATGGCTGAGATCTGTTGATTTGGTACCTTACTTGGATAAATTAGTTGAAATTTCCATACATAATTTGGATGGTTCAAATTAATTAATTATTCTTTGGAGGTCAATTTTGATGGTTCAGGTCTTTGGTGGTGGTTGTTGTTGTTGTTATTGTTATTATTATTTAATTTTAAGAAAAATTTCTTAAAGTATTCCTATGGTTTAGGAAATTGACTAATGACTCTATCATACTGTTATATATTATCTTAAAATACTCTTAAGTTTTCTGACAATTGTCTAAAACCTCCCTAACTGTTATCTTTCTATCGCACTACGTTTACATGTGACATCACATGACTGAAAATTATTTTAAAATTCCTAAAATACCCTTCTAAGTCCATTTCATATCCATCTCCATCTTTATCTCAAAGGGAATTTCCTTGTTCTAGAAAATGCATACATTCCTTTCTTCCCACATGGCCCATAATACTGCATAGAGGTGGAGTCTTTTATTGTAGTATTGTACTCAAAATGAATGTTAAAAAAAAAAAAAAGAATATTGCAGTGCCTCAGTATTCGTTTTTACTCTCTCTTTGGAGAGATAGAGGGCTTTTATGTCAAGCTTTGGGTTGGCAAGTATAAGTCCCGGACCATAGTCGTGAATAAAGCCCTGAACCCTATCTAGAATGAAAAATCTGTATTCAGTGTCCTTGACATGGATGAAGAGATTACCGTCTCCCTCTTCCACCGTAGCGATTACCATTGCTTCTTCAATGTCTCCGACAATTTAATCGGTGGTGTTTGGATTCCTCTTTGGTCCATCCTCGCCGAGGAGAATAACACCTTGCCTTCCAATTTGGTTTTCTCTCAAAAAATTAAAGTCCCCTAAAGCCATGGATAAGGATTGCCGTAAGTTTTGTTAGTATTCTCGTTAGTAGTGGAATTGACATGTATATGATGCTCCCTACAACCCATCCCATATACAAGCATTACAAATAATATATTTTTTTGAATGGCCACCTTTCCATCTAAAAGATTAAACTGTTCCATCAATCTCTGTTCCGTCTTTAGCTCAAGTCTGAATGGTTTTCTTGGTGCATTTAACTCATGAAAAATTCATGCATAGATACACGTGTATAAGAGGTTTTCTAGTATTAGAGTGGAAAAAGGAGAGGCCCAGGACATGCAAACGACAAAGGACCTATTCTTCTGTGGATGCACCACATTTGATTTGATGGAGGAAGAGAGGGTTTTAAGAAAATGGAATGGTGAGAAGCCAATGTTACAGATGACCTTGACTTTCTGCTACTGGTGACGGTTCTGCAAGTGGGCGGGACATTGATTCAAAAAGAAAGTTGTTTCTCTTCATCCTTCTAATGGACCTAGACTAGAACTATCTTATGGTTCTTGAAATTTTTTATCGGTTAAATTTTATTTTGAAAATTTGATGAACAATAAAGAGCAAATTTAATATTTTATTTTTATCTATTAGTCTTTACTGATAATGTTAATTGTCAGAAAACTTAAAGGTATTTTAAGATAATATGTAAATAATAAAGGTAGATTTAAACAATTTCCTAAGCCTTAAGATACTTTAAGAAATTTGCCTGTGCCTTTATCTGAATGGTGCCTAGATGGCTAAGATCAGTTTTTCCCCCTTTAAGAGACCACTTTAATGGCCTATAATTTTGGATTGATGTTCATTCATTACATTGAATGGATAGCTCAAATTAGTTGAAATTTTGATTCATCACTTGAATGATTGAGATTAATTCATTGATTTTAGAAAATCACTTTGCTGAACTAAATCTTTTAGTTGACAGGATACATCTTTATTGACCAAATAAAATGAAATATTGGTTCATAATTTAATTTGAATGGTTGGAATAACTTGACTGATATTAAGATCCCATTTAGTTGCCGAAATTTTGAGTGTTATTTGATATATCATATTTATATCTATATCTCTATACCTATATATATATGATGGTACATTACTTTGACCAGACAAATGATTTCTTCTTAGGTAACTTTGGTAGCCTAGAATTTTGTCTTGATTAGGTACATTTTTTGGATTGCATAGATTAATTGAATTTGGGCACGTTACTCGGATGGTTTAGCTTGATGTATTGATCTTAGGAGACCACTTTGGTGGTTCAAATATTTGGGCTAATTTGGTATTATCATTTACTAATTACTATCACTTACATGGCCTAGACCGCTTGAAACCATTGCGCATCAATAAAAAATTTTCAAGATTGTTCGATTGATCTTTGAGGCATGAGTTTAATGGTCTAAAATCATGACTATCCTTCTTAGTCATAGTAAATGGGTAAAGAGCAAAATTTTTTTACTGAAATATGACAAAGGCATTCTAATATTTTACAAATGCCTGATGATGGATAAGACGTTTATGGTGATGTTTCTACTTGAAACACTGTTATGTAAGCACCACCTAAGCATTTTAAGTTTAAACATCGAATATCTGTTTGGCTGAGATTGTTTTGAGTTAAAAGTCATACAACTTTCTACTAGAAACATAAACCAGGGGGTGTTGGGGAAAAGCCAAATTGATTTTTCTTCCATCAGCTGTCCATTTGGAGAAACAGTTGTACAATGTTTCTACTAAGAAACATAAACATGTAGTATTGGGGGAAATGCCAAATTGATGTTTCCTCCTTCAGCTTGTCCATTTGAAGAAATAGTCCAATAAAAAAAATAAAAAAAAAGCCCTATGACCTTACTCTTAATTGGTGCCTTTTGTGGCAGTGTATAAATACACTAGGGGTGAGCAAAATGAGTAGGTTCTACCTAGAACTGGATGGAATTGACCTCAAATTGGCCCTATCTGATCTGTTACAAGATAAGGTCTGGTTCCAAATTCTTAGAATTGACCTAGACTAGAGATTTACCCTACCTAGACTAGAGATTTACCCTACCAAAACCAATTTTATGAATCGGCCTTGAACTGGCCCTGTTTGATCTGTTACAAGATAGGGTTTAGTTCTAAATTCTTAGAATTGACCTAGACTAGAGATTTACCCTACCCAAACCAATTTTATGAATCTGCCTTGAACTAACCCTATTTGATCTGTTACAAGATAGGGTCTAATTCCAAATTCTTAGAATTGACCTAGACTAGAGATTTACCCTACCCAAACCAATTTTATGAATCGGCCTTGAACTGGCCCTGTTTGATCTGTTACAAGATAGGGTTTAGTTCTAAATTCTTAGAATTGACCTAGACTAGAGATTTACCCTACCCAAACCAATTTTATGAATCTGCCTTGAACTAACCCTATTTGATCTGTTACAAGATAGGGTCTAATTCCAAATTCTTAGAATTGACCTAGACTAGAGATTTACCCTACCCAAACCAATTTTATGAATCGGCCTTGAACTGACCCTATTTGATCTGTTACAAGATAGGGTCTAGTTCCAAATTCTTAGAATTGACGTAGACTAGAGATTTACCCTACCCAAACCAATTTTATGAATCGGCCTTGAACTGACCCTATTTGATCTGTTACAAGATAGGGTCTAGTTCCAAATTCTTAGAATTGACCTAGACTAGAGATTTACCCTACCCAAACCAATTTTATGAATCTGCCTTGAACTAACCCTATTTGATCTGTTATAAGATAGGGTCTAATTCCAAATTCTTAGAATTGACCTAGACTAGAGATTTACCCTACCCAAACCAATTTTATGAATCGGCCTTGAACTGACCCTATTTGATCTGTTACAAGATAGGGTCTAGTTCCAAATTCTTAGAATTGACCTAGACTAGAGATTTACCCTACCCAAACCAATTTTATGAATCTGCCTTGAACTAACCCTATTTGATCTGTTACAAGATAGGATCTAATTCCAAATTCTTAGAATTGACCTAGACTAGAGATTTACCCTACCCAAACCAATTTTATGAATCGGCCTTGAACTGACCCTATTTGATCTGTTACAAGATAGGGTCTAGTTCCAAATTCTTAGAATTGACGTAGACTAGAGATTTACCCTACCCAAACCAATTTTATGAATCGGCCTTGAACTGACCCTATTTGATCTGTTACAAGATAGGGTCTAGTTCCAAATTCTTAGAATTGACGTAGACTAGAGATTTACCCTACCCAAACCAATTTTATGAATCTGCCTTGAACTAACCCTATTTGATCTGTTATAAGATAGGGTCTAATTCCAAATTCTTAGAATTGACCTAGACTAGAGATTTACCCTACCCAAACCAATTTTATGAATCGGCCTTGAACTGACCCTATTTGATCTGTTACAAGATAGGGTCTAGTTCCAAATTCTTAGAATTGACCTAGACTAGAGATTTACCCTACCCAAACCAATTTTATGAATCTGCCTTGAACTAACCCTATTTGATCTGTTACAAGATAGGGTCTAATTCCAAATTCTTAGAATTGACCTAGACTAGAGATTTACCCTACCCAAACCAATTTTATGAATCGGCCTTGAAACTGAACTTGCTTTGAGCCCACGCTCATGGTAATAAAAGTCATAATATCACTTAACCATCGAGTTACTTAACTGATTTGATCATTTGCTTTCATTTTAACATTTACCCAAACAAACTAGATTAACATGGTGGATAGTAAATCTGGCGAATGACAAGTACAGGCTTAATTTAGCTCAGTCCAGTCAACAACAAAAAACATAGCCAAATCCCAACTATTGGGGGTTATACAAATCCTTCTCATCATTTTGTCTCTATCAAGAGACTTCTTTAATTTTTTTTTTTTTTTTGTCAAATATCTAGTTCACACTCACACACATGTTTGAAATTAAAAGAATCAAAAGATTACATGTAACAAATCGACAAATCTAAGAGATAGGGGTTATCTTATTCTATTATTGTTGGGTCCCAAAAATCAGACTAGAACTGGCCCATCGGAACAAGGGCCTGTTTCAGATCCTGTATAATAGGGTTGGATTTTCAGGCCTGAAGTTTAGAACAGGGAAGCTACCACATTTGAATTTTTCATAAAGAATTACTAAGCTCAGCTTATTTAGTCTTGTCACCTACCAAAGTTGATTTCTACTAGGTACATGGTACAGCTTTTGATAAATTAGGGACACCCGAAACATCTGATTCACAGGTGGACAATGCTTGTCCAATATAGATACCACAACCCAGTCTGCCGCTGTTAGGATGGGGAGCAGGGGCTTGATTTGGGGTCCTTATACAAGAATTGTTGGGCTGGAGCTGTTTAATTAACAAGTCCAAATTTCAGCCCGAGTTCGCTGGTGGACCCGCTTTAGTTATTTGGTCTTAGGGATGTTTTAACCCAGGATTGAGGGCCCTACTGCCCAGGAGAATGAACTTGGCATGGTAATTCATCTTACCTCGACTGGGGGCTGGTTGTTTTGGAGTTTCATGTGCATAATACATTGCATTGGCATGAATGTAGGGTGAAAGAGTGAATTGAGATTTGCTCCTCACAGTAACTTCAATGCATTGGCATAGATGTCTTTAATTAAAAAAAAAAAAATAAGGGACTAAATGGGGTTACGTGTCATGTGCAAAAAGCCCTCAAAGGCCCAAACAGCTCAGGCTGGTTTTTTCAAACAGCCAAAGTTTTTCCCAACTTCAACAGATAGCTGCCTTAGGTTGTCAAGTTAAAAGGTGAGTATGGAATTGTCCACACTTCCATTCGGAATACTGGGGCCAAACATGGTTACACCGTGTCAGCCCCGTAGACTTACGCCCATGAATCAGGCTCAGGTGGTGTAACTGTAGACCAAAATCTTCCAGTTCCGATAGAAGATTAGCGGGTTGGCTTCAGTTGAACAAATATAATAAATTTACAACCAAAAAACAAAAAAAACAGAAGTTAAACAAATAGATCAAACACTTGGTGGGCGGTCATTGTATGAACCAACGTAGCACGCATTGCCTAAATGTGAACACCTGTAACTAGGCATGTGAACCCAATTTTCTAGAATCTAGACCAATGTTTATGACAAAGAATCCGACCGACTATTACTATCTAGTTACTGATCCTGACCTGTAAACATGGACATGAGTGAAATTTTGTTTGAAGCACCGAGTCTGACTGTTCGAGTCTCTCCCTCTGTTAGCCTGTTGAACTACTAAATAGGACTGGAGAGTGGAGATTATTAATCCGCCATTGCTTCCTGTCATCACAAGGACAAGCGAGCGAACCCCAATTAGAGCTACCATTTTGTCAATTATTATTATGGTGTTTACCTCAAAAAAAAAAAAAAAAAAACTCAATTATTAGGGTTGCCTTCCAATTATCTGGGCCATCCTTCAGATATCCTACTTCTCATATATCAGATCCTCATCTGTCTTTTCCAAATTTGGATTCTTTGAACAACGAGGGTCCGTTTTCAAATAAGTTCGGATTCAAGTAGGTAAGATCAGATCTCCTCCGTGTCTAGTTTAGAAATTAGAATTGGGCATTGGGGTCCAGCCCCATGCTCGAACCGTGGAAACTGAGCATGACATAATGCAATGCATAGATTGCATTTCATAAGTTCTCATGCCGAATATGGATCTAAAAATCGGGTCCTCTATTGGATCTGTATTTGAATTTTGAATAATCCAGATCCGATCTTTTTGTCATGCTTTTCTTAGACGGTCTACGGCGAGAACATACTCAGAGAGCCATTAGTGGAAGTGGACCATCCACATGGAGTCTTTTCGGTGAAAGTTGTCCCGATGAGATTCTCATAAGTCGTAACAAATTTGATGGTATGGTAGAGGTAGACTTGGTCTATTATTATTATTAGTTATTACTACAAGTACAGGTACATCACTTTTTTTTTGGGTACCATCCTGGGTCCGTATTTACAGTGTCTAATATATGATATGGATTGGAGAGCATGCTGATGCTCTGCCATGCATGAGGATTGAGATAGACGGGAAGGTGAACCAAAAGGAAGAGGGCAGTGGAGCCAAGCCGAATGGAGCCAAAGGTGAGATGGACGTTACGAGAAACAAGTTGGACGACCAGCCCAACCAAGAAAAGGCCCATCATCCCCAAGTTTCAAACACTATGTACTCTGTAAATATCACGTCCCATTCCATGGCTGCATAAACCAAACCCCCCCACCCTTTTGGGCCCCGTCCTCTCCTTGATTCACCAATAAATAAATTTACTCCGTACTCCGGCCCAACAGCCTGGCACTACTACACGTTTACTAGTGGTTTCATTTGGACCACACCTCCCACGTGGCTGTGCCCACCCTCTGCCGGAACCTTCCACGTGTACTCATTATGAGAACAGAGGACCACCTCCATGTCCGCATTTCTTTAATTTCCTCTATAATTCAAAGCTGTCCTACCTTAATAATTTCAATGTCGTTATCTACAGGGAGCATAGCATAGCCAAAAAGGCAGGGGCCTTCACCACCCAAAATTTCAACCCAACTCTCCAAATCCAAATCCACCTTTATTGGTTGAAATACGATGATGAAATTTTCTTTTTCATGGATGAAATATGAGAAAGAAAGAAATTTATTCACCCCTTCCTACATTTTTCTACTTTTGAGCTTTTATATCCCAATAAACACTTAGATATTAAAAAGTAAAGAAAAAAAAGTGAGATGAAGAAAAAATGGGCGGGTTGATATGAAAAAAAAAATATTTTCTTTTGTAGATGAAGGGAGGAAGAAGAATACAATGAGAATGTTGGTTCGATTTTAAGGTACCTTCTAGGGGGAAAGCGACCCAATTGAGAAGGATGTGGTGGTCTGATTCCTAAAGAAAACCCAGAGCACAATTTACTGACCTGAGTCAAACTACCCCACCATCAGGGAAACTTTGAGAGGAGAGGGGTATAAAGGGGAGAGAGAGAGAGAGAGCCCATAATTAAGTGTATTTGTGTTGGTAACTGGCATGGTGGGTAGATGAGTTATCAAAACTGTTGTGATTGTACAACCATTCAAATAGGTGGTACATCAATTTAATTTGCATAAAGTGCACCTTATTGTGATATGATTTGTGGGTTTTTGTGTCAATTTCCATTTTTTTTAACTAAGGCTGGCAACAATTGGGCACACGTGGCTATTAAATGGGGACAGTTCGTTTATTCAGATCTCCTACCCACACCTGTAGGATTCTTACCCACCTCTCTGCTTAATCCTCCTTTAAGGTTTACTTTGGAATTAATTTTAGTTTTATAACAAATTAAGAAAAAAATTAGTTTGCTTTACTTTTTCTAGATCTCTCTCATCTGCATTTTGCAACAATTAGAAGTTGTGGTCTAATTAATGAAATATTGATGTCCCTTAGAAACTTAAAATAGTTATTTTGTCATGTCTACAACTTCAGTAATGTTGCCTAGATCTTGTGATATACCCAATTCCCAAGTCAGTCGTTAGTGGGACAACGATTTGTCACTGGTTTGATCACACCTTCCCTCACCAAAAGCAGAAGTAATAATCACATAACAAGAGAGAGAGAGAGAGAGAGAGAGGGGAGTTGAAGAAAAATCACTTCAGTTGGGCATTGATAGTATTTGCCGTAAAGTGAGAGCACCAAGGATACCAGAGGTTGCTTTCCCTCCCACTTTCCTATGGGTTTGGGAGACGGAAATGAAGCGCCCAACCATGGTACATATATAATATTTTGTTTAAACGAGTTTGAATTAATGGAATGATTACTTAACCCATTCTTGTCATATGTAATATAGTAAAGGTACCGTACCCATTTGGGTCTGTTCTATGAGATCCGGAGAAGGGGATTAATATTTTGTGGTATCGCTTGTTGAAATTATTATAAAAGGCGTACACCCATTTTGATTTGATATATATAAATAACTTGAGTCATTCGTGAGACATGATTGGCACCTTTGAAATTGACAAAATCAACATTAAGTTTATATGATTTTTATATAATTAAATGTACCTCAACATGGATGATTTTCAACTTTTGGGACCAATAGAGAGGATGAGTTGAATGATCAACACTTGGGTGGGGGAACATGCTCACGAGGCTTTTGATTTTGAGCTAAGTAAAATAACATGTATTGGTTGGTCAGTGTGATACGAGTATCCAAATAACTGATTCCCACCTCCTTAATTTAATCGGGAAAATTGGTTGGTTCGGGTCTACCATCATTAGGTGACTGCCACCTTATTTTATTTCATATACAAACAACCAATTAATTAAGATTTGATTGCCCGTGTGATTATATATATCCAAACGTCACGTTCAAACTAAATTGTACAAAACCCACAAGGAAACTCTAGCCCCCACTACCAAATGGTGTCGTTTTACTTGGTTTGGAAGAGTCTGACTCTACTAGAAACCTATATACCCTAATGCAATCCCATTCGACAATTGATTAAATAAATCCTTCCAATTACATAATTTGGAAGAGTCCAAATTAAAATCCATAACTTTTGCATTATTCCTAAACCTATCCTTGGGATGAATTGGTGTTGAGTCGGTTAACTAGTTAGGGCACGTCACCAATTATGGGCTTGTTTGGTGTGTATCTTTCTGAAAAGATCTTCCGGTAGTTCTGATAATCAATAGATGTATTTGGTTTTTGCATGAGGATATGAATAGTTCGAAATTAGTTTGGCAGTATCACGTCTTTTTGTACGTCTTTCCATGTCTTTCTACATAAGAATAAAATGCAAAAGATGCAAAAAAAACTTCATTTGGATCTTTTCGAAATCAGCCAAAAATGAACTTCTCGCATATCTTCAGAATTCTAGCTTTTGGCGGCTAAATCTTCTATGAACTAAACAAGAATAGACCAAAAATTAATCTGCCCGACTTATAAACAGCCAAAAAACCGTACGAAAAAATACACCAAACTGTCCTTATAATTATATACATACTCTATCATACCGATGTCCATGCATGCCAACAACATCTGAGCATTGGGTCTGGGTGACAATGTAAGCCATCATCAAATTTCGTACACTATATAAGCATGATGGCAAGGCAAGGCTCTAACATGGTGTGAGGTAGCCCATGCCCATGCAAATGCATTGAGCTTGTCTCTTGAATTTGATGGCCACTGTAGAAATATTTTTAGGTGACTATAGTCTCGTGAACATATACCAGCTCTCAGCTAGTCATGACTATTACTAGATGGGTATTATCATATGCGGTGGGGTTTGTTGCAGCAAAAATAAGTAAGTAAATATGTGGTCAAGTTGGAAATATAAACAAAAGTTGTATGATAACAAGTCGATGGAGTAAAACAATGGAAATAAGATATGATTGAAAGGGTCCGTGTTTAATTCTATGAATGTATAGATATCATTAAAATAATAATAATAAAGAAAAGCCAAATTGTCTTGGATTCTTGTGTAGATGGTCCAGCTTTCTCACTGTCGTAGGCAGCGATGACACGAGCATATCGACACCATTTTATGAGAAAAGGAGAGGATTGGCCAGGTGGAAAGTGCCACCGTTTACGTTACCCCTCTCTCTCTCTCTCTCTTTCTGTATCTCAGTACTTGACTTCATACTTGATTAATTGAGGCTTCGTGTATAATGAATGTATTGATCATGATTTATTTAATTAATCGATGCCCCATCTAGGTATGGACTGATACATCATTTTAAATCACTAGGCTCACATTAATTCCTTAGTTATTTTCATTTATTAAAAAAAAAAAGCAAATCGATGATGCAAAGGATCCAGGCATCCAGCTGTTCTGGATTCGGTAAATATTGCAGTTTTCTCTATAGTCTATAACTCTAATCTCTATAGAATACAGACTATAGGCAGTGCAGTTTGGCTTCTATACAAAATAATAATTATGTTATGTTGATAATGTTATTGTATTTTTCTCTTTTTTTTGTTTGTGGGTTTTTGGGTATCATGATCGTCAACGTGTATGTGTATATAAAATGGGTGACATTATTGTGTTTACGACTCATTCATTAATGGGACAAAAGGGGGAGCTAGAAGCTATTTCTATTTATGCCATCAGATGGAAGAATCGTGTGGTCTGCTTGCTGTGCTGTGGGACCTATTGCTACATGTTCACTATTAGTTAGTAGCTGGGCGATGATTTGATGGAAACGCACTCATTCAGTTGGTTGTTTTCATCACTCATTGCCTCTAGAAATAGAATCCACTGTTTGGCAAATTCTTTCTCTCTCGAACCAACTCTAGCAGTTGCCACGTCGCCGTCTCCAAAGAACGGACGAAAGGAATCAATAATCAGGAGGGGGGTTGGTGAATGGTGATGGAGCGCATGTGAGGTGGGTCTCATGGATGAATGAATTGTCCGTGCGAGTGGGCGAATGGAAGGAGGCAGGACGCAGGAAGCAAAGGCAAAAGCAGCCGGAGAAATGAATGAATAAACAAACATCTGACCACCATCATTAAGAGACATGCCAGGGATGATCATACTGTTTCAAGTCAGAACTGATCAACCCATTCAATTGAATTCACCTCTCTTTTCTTCTTTTTTTTTTTCGCATTTCCCAAACGGTCGAATTTGCCCTTTCTAACGTCTGACCGGTGTTTACTGTTTACTTCCCTCCCTCCGTTTCCATGGACGTCGAACCTGCTGCCATTGACGCTCCACGCTTCCTCGTACGAGAGTATATTCCTTCAGCTGCACTGAAAGTGAAAGAGCCAAGGGAGGCGAGAGATTTCCACATATTCCCTTAATTAGTTTGTTTGATTTGAAAGAAAATGGGAAAGGTAGAGAAAACCTGTGTTTCTCTTTTGAAGGTTGCACATGCACACGGCACACCCCTGCTCCCTGCTTCTTTTTCATGCGTCAGGAAATCACATAACGCATATGCTCGGTTTATCAAAAATGGGATGTGCCCAAATCACTCCCCCTTTTCTCTTTATAATTATTAATTGCTGGGCAAGTGGGCATGGACAAGGCGAGACGGCCGCACGGTGTTAGCAATGACGGAATAATATGTCTGACATAAGTAAATATGTTTGACTCAGAAATTTGGGCGGTGGGACCCAGTATTACCTACAATCAACACGTGGCTAATCAATTTCTTTTTTTTTTTGGGATTTTCGGACCCATCAAATGGTCTGGATTTGAACTCGCCGTTGATATTTAATTTAGAAGAGGTCGACTCTGTCTAAGGAAATATGAAAGCATTGGAATTACTTTTGTTAATTAAACTTTATTAGATTATTGAACCGTAATCGTTATAAAATGATATTAGTACAAAAGATTAAAGAAAAAAAGGGGAGGGGAGGGGGGGGGGGGGGCGAAGGGAAAGGAGAAACAAGATGATAGTTTATAGTTATAGAGAGGGCAGGAGAGGGTGATGTTTCTGCCATCAATTGGTATCTCCGTGCAGTGCGACATGCTTACCTCACTCTGAATTGGCAAAGATAACAATCTGACACCAATCCAATGGTTCAAAGTGGCAGCTGGGGAGAGGGGGCAGCTTATTGATTATTCTATCACAACACAAGACAAAAGTCTGATTTCTTTGCATTATTTTTTGTTTTTCTCTTGTGGTATGGTATTAGTCAAGTGACTCAAGTTTGGATGGACATTGACGGTCTCAGAAACACCTCAGAGAGGGCAGATTTAACACAGACTCACAGATATCACTATCTGTATTGCAGTTTCCAACTGTTCGCTGCAAAGGCGAAGGAAGTGTCATACTCTCGCGTGTGCCAAAAAGAAATTTGTTTTACGGAATTGTCCGCTTGGATCCCCCCTCTCTCTCTCTCTCTCTCTCTCATTCATGAACCATCTGCGAAGGAGACACAGTAACCCCATCTTTTGTCATTCAAGTCAAGTATAAATATTTATTATTAAAAAAAAAAGATTGTAATTGTAGGCCGAAGCCATATATGTACGAGTAGACCACGACAATGCTGCGAGAGAGCGAGGAGCTCTCATTGCCTACAGTTCTACTCGTAATACTTGACCAATCATTGTGCACCATGCCAGCTCCATACACGTGGGTTCCAGACTTAAGGATGACGTGGTATATCATAATTGGTCTAATATCTTTCGTGTTAAAGTGGAGGATTCGCATGTATTGAGTGGGGCCGGGGTGGGGAAAAAGGGCCAAATCAACCTGTAAATATCACCTTATCAGGCTAGAACATGCACACAGTAAAAACAAGCCCTAACAAATGGATAGCAAGTTTTGCTACGTGTCATGAGCGCAATGTTTTTCCATGTGGCAAGGTTGTTTACTTGGTTAGTATCTCTTCAATCGTTCGTGGACTCCATCATACAAGCCCATGCTAATATAATTACAGGTTATATCCTAGTCACCAACTAAAACGGTATGAGTCTACAACGCCGGTGGTATTTGTATTGGTTGTAAGTTGTAACGTCGCTCTTTGGTTCGAGTTGGGAGATCCTGCCACTTGAATACACTGTGTGACGTTGTTAAGGTACTTGATACAACACCAAAATTTGCCAAGCTGTACATTCTCCTGCCCATATTTTGGCGCTCAATCTCATTTTCAACCTTTTCTGTTTCGAAGGGTTCTCACACTGTTCAGGTTGATTGCAAAATAAAGAAAACTAAGGAGAGAAGGTGGATTGTATAGGCTCAAGTACCCTATATATATATTCCTAGGGTCAAATGGATGGATTCCGTCAATATGGTCGATGATTGATGACATCTACCGTTTTTGTAGATTAATTATGGAGTACCAACATTATGATTTATACCCATATAATTAAATGATTAAAACATGGATCTCTCTCTCTATATGTAAGAGGGAAAACTTTCAGTGGACCTGCTACTATAAAAGTACAAGTACCTAATTTATATGAGACAACTGGCACATAAAGGTCCTTCTTCTGAATGCAACAAATTTAAACCTTGCGTAAGAGAACTCTTGGACAAGAATCCAGCTTGATTCAATAGTTACTCGACACCTATTTCAGTTGCGACGTTTTTCTTTGTCATGGATATGGATAATGTTGATTCAAGGTAACATATTCAAACATCAATTATTTAACTTACAGCCATAAAAAAAAAAAAAATCACCCACATTGTATGATAATTGGCTAGCTGTATTATGTATGAAAACGTGTGGTCCCCCAAGGTGAAAAAGTTATTTATCCATCTAAGAGATGGCATGCAAGAAAATAAATTTTCTCATAAATCTAAAAAAAGAACATAAGAATCTTGGTCAATGGTAATCAAAATCCCATTGACCAACTTTTCCCTCTCTCAAAAAGAACAAGAACGCCACACCCCCTATAATGCTATTTTAATTCTATGTTCAATAGAATATATTATAGGAAAAGGGATACGAAATGAACATATTGAAACAAGATTTTGTGCACAACAAAATAAAAAAATGGCATGAAGGAAAAAAAATAATTAAATGTCATCTCCTTCTCCCTATAAAAAAAAAGGGAAAATGTACTTTCCAAAAGGATGATCTACGACGTTATACTTATAAACAAAATAAGAAATGCTGTGCATGGGTTAATTAATTGTGAGTGGCTTGGCTTTTTGAGTGGATGAGGTAATTAGGAGATAGAGAGCAGTGAACTTGTCCGGCAGGTATTGTATGAGATCATTCAAGTGTGCAGAGAAGGGTACAGGGGCTGCAGATGACCTGGATAAAGTTCGCGCTACTCCCAACTGAGCCAACTCTGGAAGGAGTACCACTGTACAATTCATAATAGGAGCTTTACACGTGAAATTGAAGCTATTTGTCGTGTGTCCAGGTTTACGATTCCTGATTATGATATCCGATTGGTTCTCCAGTAATGCCTGTTACGTTGTTTATTCTCTCTCTCTCTCTAAAATCTCACCCATTTTTTTTTTACTAATTAATGGCGAATTAACATTTCTTGGATGGGATTACATGGTAACATAGATGTACATGAGTGCTACGACAGTGGTTTTTGCATGGGATTAAATATTTTGCTTGAAAATATCATAACGCCATTAGAAAGTTGGAAACAATAAAGCACACCCTACTATACAGAGATTGCAAACTGTATTTCTTGAATTTTTCTTTTTTTTTGTGATGAGATTATATTTTGCCATATCATTTTCAAGAATCTTTAGTAATGGTGGAATAGACAAATGTAGTTTGTATAGCTGGCCCCAATTAGCCAGGCACAAGTAAATTATTGCCCACACATATAACGTCAGGGGAACCACTTATTTGCTACGAAAGCAATTGCTCATTAGGAATACGACTCTAATATATATACATGCAGTTCATGAATTGAATAGTATACATGCAATGAATTGAATAGTATTGTCTTTGTTACATGAGACTTAAAATTTGTCTATCAAATAATTCTAATTAGGGGTGTCCATGAAAAACTGAATTGAATCGAATTGAGAAAATTGAATCACAAAATGCGATTAATTGAATCGGTCAGTTTGGTTTCGGTTTGGAATTTTTGAAAAATCAAAGGATCGGTTCATTTTCGGTTAATCTATAAAAAAACCGACCGGTATATATATTTATATGTATATTATATATATATATTTAATATATGTTACATATTTTTTATGTATTTTATATAAATATATATTCGTTATATATTTATAATGATCTATTTACAAATATATTATATATTTTTAAAATATTTATAAAATATTATATATCATTTATTATTTATAATATATATTATAAATATAAAAAACCGAAACCGACAGACCGGTTAACCGGTGATACCAATTCAGTTTCGGTTTGACAAAATAAAAAAAAACGATACCACTGTTTTGATTTATAAAAAGGGGCCATGATTCAATTAACTGAACCGTGGACACCCCTAATTCTAATCATCCACTACAATTAGTTGTACCTTTCATACATAATTGATTCATCAAAAGTTGCTCATGAAATAGAAAAAAAAAAAAATCAGATAACCGGGAAGCAGGAATGACAATGGGTTGGTGCAGTACAAGTGAAAGAAACCCAGTTGCATAAACAAAATTCAATGCAATGGACTTCCATGAATTGTACCCATTATCCAATTGAGAGGAAAGGAGAAGAGACTGTGCAAAGAAGGAAAAAGATGATCACCAATCCAGTATCAAATATATATATATAATCCAAATCCAGTGGGACATCAAAGTTGGTATTCTTTAATATATATAATCTAATACATTGCTTCTTCTTTTCTATGATAATTACCATACAATTTCGAGGATGATATCAACTTCACGTACGATCTCCAATAATTTAGAGCGTGACTACATAGAATATTTCCATCTAAGGACTCATACATTGTAAGGGCTCCCACTATTTTTTTAATAAATATTTGGTGCAAAAGTTTTAGCGAAGAGAAGAAAGAAAATCATAAAATATAAATAGTGGGTGAAGGAAGAGGGTAGAGAAAGGGCGGTATTCCCATATTTCAATTTGGTAAAAGTAACGAAGCAAGCAACGGATGCAGAGCACACAGGAGCAGGAGCAGCCGAGCAGGACAGTACTTACGATTTCGGGATCCGATCCGGGCCTCAAACTTTAAAACCCAGCAATCGAAATTACCGTACGGAATGAATGTGATCTCAATTTGTTTTGGGACGAAGAAGTGGCCAATGGGCTCTATTTTCATCGTCTTCTTTTTTTTAATATTTTATTTTATTTGTTTATATTTGGTATAATTAATGGTGGGAAAGTGGTCCCCCCCCTTGGGCTGTATCATAAATTCGTAATATATTGCATAATGAAAAGAGAAAGGGTGGTTTGGCGGGACCTACGTTTTCCGTAACCGGGCGGCAAACGGTATCGTTAACGAAGACGTGGGGCCTATTCCCTTTTTTCATTGTCGTTATCAACCCATGGTTCCCTAATTCTAACGGAACCCGTCGTCTAATTAAAAACGGAAATCTCTCTCTCTATATATATCTCTCTTTCTCCAAAACTTACTATGATTGATGATTATTGATTCTGCCATCGTCGATGCGCATCGCCGTTAGAAGATAGGTTTCCATCTCAAAGCCCAACGGCTCATAAGCATTGGAAACGTGGGATGATATTGGCCTCTCGACACTCGACATATCAACGTTCAAAAGTCTTCCTTTATTACAGTTTAGATGGGCTTTTGAAGAGACAAAACACTGCCTCAACACATGTAATGTATTATGTATGTGCATCCACATCCAGCGCCACCACTCCTTAGTCCTTACACACACACGTACACACGTGCGCTACTTTTCATATATCACCCGGCCCCTAGTAGATTAGCTCAACTTTTTATCCCAACTATTTGGATGGAAAACCATTTCTTAATTTCCATTTTGAACAAATAAAATTATTGTAGTTGATGTTCTTTTTCATTTTCCTACAAATTTACTCGATCGTGTTTGGTTTCAAGGGAAATGTAAGAAAACCATACAAGATTTGTACAGGTTTCCCCCTACCTTTTCCCACTTTTTGTAAGAAGAAAATGGCTCTCGTGTGTAGTATGTGCCCAGACATTTAATTAGGCTTTTACCAAAAAAAACAAATAAAAAATAAAAAATCTTTGGCCTTTAAATTAAATGACAACGAAAAAAGAGACATTTTATTTCTTTAAATTAAATGTCTAAATCTGAGAATGTTTTTTTTTTTTTCTTCCTTCTTTTTAGGCCAACTAGATAAAGCCTCAATGGGTGAGTGCTTATTTTGGTCTGCACTCTGCAGGAGATTTATGAAACTTTGAGACAAATATGCCAAATTATTGACTCCAGTAAGACAATTCCAGCTGCACTCTTTCTTGTAAATTATTGTTACTTTGCAAGTTAAGTTGTTTTCACTGTCAAGTTCTTTTTTATTGTTTGGAAGATGCTTAGTGTCTTTTCTCATCGCTTGTAATTATCTGTTTTTTTATTTTTTTTTATTTTCTGTGTTAACATGATTTCTTCTGTTTTTCTCTTAAGGCTGCATTTGGTTGCAATGCAAATAAATTTGCACTGATGCAAAACTATGACAGTATAAATGATTCAAGTGTAAATTCTGGCCTATTTTTATTTTAAATTTTAACTTATTTTGTTTGATTGCAGTACAAATGGACCTAAAGCAGAATAAAATAGAACCCAAAATAAAATTATGCGAGAATTTTCATTTTTTTTTTCATTTGCACTCCCATGTGCAAATAAAATTGCACTGCATCCTAACACAGCCTAAACAAGAAAACGTTTAGATACGAAATTAAAACTCACTAGGTTAATTCTCTCTATTATATTTATTAGTGAAAAAAATACTTATTATTGGGTGTAT
The DNA here is from genome assembly GCF_055504915.1 of Nelumbo nucifera. NCBI lineage: Eukaryota > Viridiplantae > Streptophyta > Magnoliopsida > Proteales > Nelumbonaceae > Nelumbo > Nelumbo nucifera. The sequence continues at coordinate 22,852,623 of NC_142653.1, forward strand.
ATTGCCACTTGGGATCTGTTACAAACAAAGTCATGTACAACAGGCTATGTGTACGGATCACAGGTTTGTTCCCTCTTGATTGAATTCCTAACTTGTTCTACATGAGATCACCTTGACTGTTTGGAAGAAACAGCCAAAATTTTTCCGTTCTACATGGCTTTATTTTCATACTTCTTTCTTTTTTAATTGAAGGAAGATTCTTCAGTAGCTTTTTCTCTAGGGACTAGGAACATATATATGGATGGTGGGTAGTTAGGACAAGACATGAAATATTGAATGAAACATAGTTAAATTGTGCTAATTTATTTATTTTTATTTGATTCATCAAATTTGTTTTGATGAGTGACAACAGTATATATATTATCATATTGGGCATATCAATATAGGAATCTATATATACTGCTGATGCTTTAGTGGCTAAAACAAGGAACAGATTAATGTTTGATTTGGTCAGTTGTCACCATGGTTTTTTAATAATCACATGAAGCAGCCCAGATGCTTTTGTTAGCCACTTTAAGTTGTTTTTGCTTTTAGGAACCAAGATCATACATACTGACAAACGCCCATTTATTTGCCATTTCTGCTATTACTGAAACCAAAGGTCCAAATATTGTAATATATTGAGGCATATCAGTTGATAGTATCGTATCGGGATCCCTCCGATATGCCCTTATATACAATGTTTCAGGGTGTAGACGGGGCCTTAAACTGATACGCCCCATTTGGTATACCGGTCTATATTGATATTTTGAATCTTGACTGAAAAATTATACTTATAAACTGTTCATATAGTTTATTATAAAATTAAAGGTATTAAATTTTGTATTAGAGAGGTATACTGAAACGCAGGTTTTCCACAATTGAAACAACTAGAAGTTTGGTGCATATACACAAGATTATGGAAGAAAGAAACATGCTGAAGGACACAAGGTTAATGACAAATGTCCCCATACACATTAATTCACATTTAGATACTAGTTGAAGTAGGATTCTTAACAAGCTATGAATCTTATCAATTGCCAAAAATGTAAATTTAAGCAAGACGGATGAAGTTCCATCTTCCATGTAAAAATGGATCAGGGGAAAAGTGACCTACTCAATGGTTCTTGCAAGGCATAATATTGATAATATTATAGAGATTGATTACATTGATACTAGCACATAACTAATTAATGGATCACTAAACTAAGAACAATGTTTACATCAAATGTCAAATTTGGATGCTGTAATTGATGAATCAACAAAATGGAGCTAATAATGAGATGGAATGAGAAAAGTGACCCTTTACTTTTAATATTTATGGAGATTTCATTATATTTTGGCGTATTGTCATTTGTAGGCATCAGAAATTGTAGATATTACAATGAAGTTGGGTTAGGTTAATGTTTAGAGATAAATCAAGTCTAAATGAAAAGAAACTTTTACTTATTAATAGGCCAACCTTTGTGTTTTGTTTTATTTTTATTTTTAATTTCATTTTATTTTTCAGGATTTTGTTTGGTATATCTTCCATTTATTAAATAAATGTTTGTACTTGATTTGTCTTCAAAACTGAGAAAAATAATTGATAAACTATTTATTAACAACTAAGCACCACTAAGTGCTACATCAGTGGAATAGTGAATAAATGCTCTACCGTTGGGGGAAGTGTTAAAATGAAGCTTCTCCAACAGTTGGTGTATATACATAAATCAAAACCCGATTTTGTGAATATCAATACATATGGATGAACATGATGGAAAAAATATTGATTTGGTAATGACATGACGATATTTTGATAAACACCTATTACAAAATGCCCACGAAACAAAACGCAGGCTTTGTCATTCCTTTGTAGTATCTATGTAGATAAGCTGTAGGGACGCTTAATGGTATAACTGAAATTTATTGGACCCATATACTTGAGATCGACAAAGTAACTTGCTTTTGTTTCACTATATTTAGAAACCTTGCCTTCCACTTAAGGTTGTTGAGATTGTGATTTATGGGTTAAATGGCATAGTGGAAAAGTTTGGTTATCACATGATGGAAGTTAATTGTAGCGATCAATGCTAGGTAGGCTCTTGATGAATGTCATGATAGCTATGTGTCGTTCTCCATCCTAGACAGAGCATTCATTAAGATGGCATGAGTGAAAATGCTATGAACTGATATATGTATCAATCTAAAATAACTGAATGTTTTGATTTTGGGATGTATTTGAAAGGACTTTCAGGTGTGTTTTGAAAAAAAGAAATATAGGCTCAATTTGAAAGGAGTATAAATACAAATATGTACAATACAAATACGTACAAAATAATATAAAATTTAAAATTTTGCACTCTACAGATACATATTTGTATCTGTATTCCTTTGTCCAAACTGAGCCATAAGGAATTAAGGTATTAATAAAATATAGGCTCCATTTGGAAGGAGTACAAATATAAATATATAGAGTGCAAAACTTTGTATTTTGTATGTATTTGTACTCTTCCCAAACTGAGCCTTACATAAGCAATTTAAAAAAGCCATTGAGGTCCCAAAGTTTAGTTTATTTAATTTAATAAACTTATTTGCTTCAACTTAAGCTTTGCTGTGATTTGGAGCTTTGATAACATGCTTGGAAGGATGGTTCTAGTGTTATTTGTTGTTATGTACGTAGTACTGATTTGCCCTAGAAGCCGTTTCGTCTTAATTGTTAGCTGCATTGTTGGATGATGCCCGTCCTAATTCTAGGGCTAAGCCTCTCAACAGTTCTATGCCATTTGCTCATTTGGTTTGACAGATAACTAGGCCCTATGAAGTGGTTTTCAAGGTAATTCAGTCTTTTAAGCGTTGCTCTAAGGCACAAGAAGATGCGATCTAATTCAAAATACCATTTTGTAATGACACAAAACATAAGAAGTGAGTTCCTCCTCTCATTGCTGAAAGTAGTTTTAATTAATTTCCTTGGAAAGAAGGAGATATTTTCAGTTATTGTTGATGATGATGTAATGAATCTTGCTCAACTGAAGGTGAGAATTTTGCAGGCCATCAATATCTGACAATTTATTCTGTAAATGGTACATTTTGTTGGTTCCAAAACTCCATTTACTTGCATTGCAAGCATTTAAAAAATACAAGAGGTGAAGTCGTTTCATTTGTGTTTCTTAACACAATATAAGTCTAAAATGGATATCCTATATAAATCACTAACAAAAATAAAACCAAGGTCATTTAATTTGCTTGTTTTAACATTGTTAACAGTTTGATGATGGTGCCTTATGTCTTCAAATGATTGAAATCAAAATTTTTCTTTTTGTTTTCTGGTTGAAGCCATGAAAACATTTCATTGAATGTGGATTTCAGTCATCCACTTTAATTAAACATTCAACTCATACTCCTTTAGATTGAATTCTGTCTCTATGTTTAACTATTTGTCTCAGTCAGCAAAGAGGCGTAAACGACAGGAATCCTCCACATGGCAATTTAGTTGGGACCATATATAAGGACCAACTTTCCTCCTACCCTTACCCAACATTCAAAGAATAAATTAAAACTTGAGACCAAGAGACTTTATGACATGTTCTTAAATAAGCTTTCCCTTATGGATATACCTTGAAATTAAAAATTGAAGATAGCAATAGCCCTTATTAATTGGGAAAACTTGGTTGCCATATGACTAAAGTGGACTGATCATGATACAGCATGCATGCATGGTAGATCCAATCTATCTGTTATATTTGATGGATGGCCTGGATTTTCCCAACTCAATGTGATTTAGGAACCTCTTTCATCCTATTTTTTAAGTGAACAAAGAATTCTTTATCACTGACCTACTGAGCCCATGTTGAAGCCAAGCAAATTATATATGAACTGTACAAGTTAGAGAATATTGCAACAGTTAACAATTTCATTAATACAATAGAAAGACAATTTAATAAAGTGTATTAAGATGCAAAATCATAGTAATTCTCAATAAGTAACTATATTAAATTTAAGGGAAATTGTCTAAAACTAACTATGAATTTTCAGCATTTCTCTTAAACTCATTACAATTTTTCAAAATGTCTAAAATTCGCCATGTCACTAACTTGACATTAAACAGACTAACGGGCGTTAATAAATTACCATTTTAACATTCATAGAAAAATATAAAATATATACAAAATAAATTAATAGGTGTTAATATATTACCATTTTAATATTTAGACATGAAGAAAGGAAAAAGTTCAAAAAAATATTTTCAAATATAAAATACCTAAAAACATAGAAATTACAAAATATAAAAAATTATAGAAATTGCAAACAAAATAAAAAATTATTTTCAAATTATAGAACTATAGAAATTGAAAAACAAAATAAGAAAATAAAAGTTGTAGAAAAAACACAAAAGATTTATAGATTATAGAAAATAGAAAAATGTAAAAAAATAGAAATTATAAAAAACACAAAAAAATGCAAAAAATATAAAACAAGAAAATTAAAAACTGAAAAAGACTATTTTTCCTCTAAATCACCATTCAAGGGTAATGTGGTCATGAAAATTATTATTTATGCTGACATGGACACCTCTGTTAAGAAACACTAATGGTACACTAACGGAAGGTGAGTTTTGAAAAATAAAATTTTTTTGACATAGTGAGTTTTAAACATTTTGAAAAGTTGTTGTAAATTTAAGAGAAATATTGAAAGCTTATGATGAATTGTAGACAATTTCCTTAAATTTAAAAAGAGAATAAGAAGAGGTAAATGATGATGAATGAAAGCAGGAAAAGAAAAAAACCTGAAAAAGTGAAAAATGGCAAACTAATTAACCGATGGTTATTTAATGTTAGACAAAATGGTTCAATATCAAATGAAAAGGAAGGTGGTTGATGTGAGCATATGTTAGATGTATATGTTAAGAAAGGGTGGTATTCACGCTTTACACAACTACCAAAAATTAAGGGGTGGCTGTGGGCTCTTTAATTATAAACGTGAACACAACACAGTAAGAAGCACAGCAACATAAAATCGTAAAGAAATGACACGTGCGCAGCCGACTTTGGCACGTGATAAGTGGATGAGATATTAGGGGCATGATGAGATGGTGGTATCATTAAGTGGTCCTATCGTTCGTGTGTGTGAGAGAGAGAGAGAGAGAGGGAGGGAGGGAGGGAGAGGGTGAGGTTCACGTGACATCACCCAAAAGGCGATAGATCAAAGAAGGTTGGGCTGTCAACCATCAATCCGGTTTGCAGTTGGGAAATTTTTATCTATCTTTCTCAATGAGTAGTAAACAAGTATAAATTTAGGGAAAGGGAAAGAGTCTTATTGACGTACAGAAAAGGGCATAATTTCTTCTTTTTCTAAATATTTATTTATTTTTTCTATATCTATACTCTATAGTCTATATCAATACCAAAAGGAAATATAAATATATTTGGTTAATAAATTAATTCTCAGTAATACATTTTTGATAATATCCGATAAAAGAAAAATAGAAAAATAAAGGGAATCACACATTCACAAAATAACTGCAGAAAATAAGGCCACCAAACAAGTCTTCACACAAGAACCTGAAAAGGTTTTGTGTGCCTTTCACATCTCACACCAGCCCCAACTCCCAAGTCCATACCTTCCCACAGCGCAGATTGTCTTCTCGCATGTGGCATGTGCCAACCGTCTTTTACGAGTAGGATCGTAAGTTGCTTTCTTCAATTGGTTTGTTTGGTTTGCTCTTTCTGCCTTTTTATTCATATTTTTGGAAAAGTCTCTGGAATGTCAAAAATGACCTTGTGAGTTTCGAGAACCCTAATCTAAGTTTGCTAGGGAAGCAGTGCCATTCACATAATTTCAAGCGGGGGTGGGGGTGGGGGTTGGTGGTGGTTTGGATGACCCATCTCTTATTTGATGTTTTATCTTTCTTTAATATTATAACTTAGACCGATTAGTAAAGGGTATCCACAAAATAAAAACAGTGGAAATTTGTTGAAGAGTTTATGGCAATTTGGTCATTTCAAGGTATCAACCTGATGTGATCCTATAAATAAATAAATTCAAGATGGTGACACATGGTAATTTGGTAAAACTAAAGAGCCCATGAAATGAAATGAAATGAATTAAAATTGCATTTGACTGAAATACCCTCTACTTATTGAAATTTAGGTGGTGTAATTTCAGTCATTTACCACTTTCATTATATTTCTGTCGCTTTTAGAGAAAGCCAAGGTCTTTGTTTATTTGTTTCTTCTTCTTCTACTACTTCTTTTTTCATTTACTTATTTATTTTCTATTATTGTTTTTTTATAGACATGTCGTGAAATACATATTAAAATTTGAGTGTGTGATGACTGATGAAGAGGTGAAAGACGAAAGAATAGCGACCTTTTATCTTCTCTTCTCTTCTCTTCTCTCTCCTGGTTGCGTTGTCTGAGAAAGAGATCAGTCCCAGCTCCGCATTTATTTCATTATTATTATTATTTTTATTTTTGTGATTCTTTCTTTTTCTTTTCAGAAGGCGATTGTAAAACACTCACTGCAAAGAGCAAGCAACAAAGAGAAAGAAAAGGAGAGAAAGAGAAAGAAAGAAAGAGAGAGAAAGACAGACAGAGGGACAGCAGAGAGATAGCAGAGTTCAAGAAGCTTTCAATCCCACAGAAGGAAAACGATGTCTGAGAGCTTTGCACCCTTTCAATTCCTGCAACTCTAAGAGGTAAAGTTGATGAATAAAGAAAAAAATAGAATTTAATTAAAAATAAAAAGCGAGTTCAAAGAAACTCCTTTTTTTTTCTCTCTCTTTCTCTCTCTCTCTCTCTCTCTCTTCTTTCTTCCTATTACTCTTTTCTATGATTGTTAATGCTGAATTTTCGTCTCATAGCATGCTTCTCTTTCTTGAGCTTTTATCTACTTGATAATTCTAATCGATCTGTGCTAACATGAGCAGAAGCGGCAACAGGATAAAGCGGTACTGGGGGCGAAGAAGAAAGAGATGATGATGAAGAAGAAGATACTGATATGGGAGTAGCAACACCACCACCTCCTCCTCTCTTGTCTCACTCCAAGAATCGCCTCCCAATTCAACTCTCCAAGACTGCATCGGCCTCCGATAGGCCTAATTCTTTAAATTCTATGTCCCAAAGCTTCCATCAAGGGATCTTCAGTTTCTCCAATGGTTTTGACAGATCGACTACAACACACCAAGAGCAACAGCAGGCGCAGCACATCGCACAGCAAAGCCGGAGGGACAAACTTAGGGTGCAAGGGTTCGAGGCGCCTCCACCTTTGGTGGGAATAGAAGCAGAAGAATCTGGGGAGTTGCCGGGTTATGAAACGGGTGGGATGTTATCGGAGATGTTCAATTTCCAGCCAGGCGTCCCCGTGGCTGCCGACCTCTTAGAGAATCAGATCGCGTCGAATTATCGACTACCGCGACCACCGCCTACGGCGGCAACACCAGCAGCAAATGAGTGGTATGGGAGCAGACAAGGGATGGTGGGCGGGTTAGGTCCTTTGGGGGATGCAAAGCACCCAAACAGCAATAACCGTGACAGTCACAGTATAGCTCAGCATCATCAGATTTCAAGCCTAAATGCGGACTCGGCAGCTGCCATGCAGCTTTTCCTTATGAACCCACAAACAAGGTCACCTTCTCCACCTCCTCAACCACCTTCGTCGTCGTCTACCCCCATCCATATGTTGCTTCCCAATCCATCCACTACTACTCATCTACAGGGATTTCAGTCGGCCGGAGCTGCGGCTGCAGCCGGAGTGGGCTTTGGTAGTAACTCAATTCATCCAGCACAATTCACTTGGGTCCCAGGTGGCGGCGGAGGTGAAAACACGGCTACTCATCTCAGTAACACAAGCAAATTTGGTGGGGGTGTGGAGAGCCAAGGGCTTTCGTTATCGTTGTCGTCATCGTTGCAGCACTTGGAAGCGGCCAAGGCGGAGGAATTGAGAATGGGAGATGGTGGGGTGTTCTATTACAATCCCGGAGGTGGTGTTTCTTCGGCCACTTCGTACCCATTGAAGAATAATCTGGGGAATCATAACCAACCATTGCATTTGCAAGGAGTGGGACAGAACCATCAGGTCCATGTTGGTTTCGGATCGTCCTTAGGGGTCGTCAATGTCTTGAGGCATTCTAAGTATGTCAAAGCTGCGCAAGAATTGTTGGAAGAGTTTTGCAGTGTCGGGAGGGGACAATTAAAGAATAACAGGCTTGGCAAGCATCAGAGCACCAACCCTAACCCTAATCAGGGTACTAGTGCTGGTGGGTCTCCATCATCTTCCAAGGACCTACCTCCTTTACCAGCTACTGAAAGGATTGAGCATCAGAGGAGGAAAGTCAAGCTAATGTCCATGCTTGATGAGGCATGTAACCTCTCTCTCTCTCTCTCTCTCTCTCTCTCTCTCTCTCTCTCAAACACACACACGTAGCTAGGCACAAACCTCACAAAAAAGGCCCGTCTTTTTATCATTCGCCGTAGTGGAGTTAATTTTTTAGAACCCATCGGAGGAAACAGAAATTCCGGCAAGTGTCTTGAGAGTTTTTAATTAATTATTACAGATAAAAGAGAAGCCAGCAGTTGAAATTTGAATTGGGCCTCCATCTCTCCATAAAATAAGATGATAGAGGTTGAGTTTTGCATATTGTATTCGACTTTACTGATCAAGAATTTGATTGATGGGTTGGGTGTTTTTGTACTTCGGATTTTTGTATGGTAGAGGAGATGAGAGGTTAACTATTAAGGGGTATGCGTCCAATAAGAAAGGACGCCCGCTCTTAATGTGGATGATCGCCTATAATCCCTACAATACGTAGGAAGTAGTTACTAGTTAGGAAGGCTGCTGGCACCGAGAGAGATCCATAAACCATTATAGTAACACTGCACGCAAAACCATTGATTTCTATCGCAGTTGACCTTAAGTGATATTTTTCTCGCTTTCTTTATTTTATTCACTCTACACCCGCCTGGTGTGGAATTACGCGGATGTTCTTTTGCTTCGCAGTTCGCACGACAATCATTTCACTGTATCATGTTTTGATTCATCTACTCATTGAGTCTATTTGGTTTTTGCATTAAAATAGCAGCCAAGCTGTTCGTGGCCGTTTCCGGATTTTGAAATTTGACTTTTTAAAGAGAAGCACTCCTCTCCTCTTCCCCTCTTTCCTTCTCCTATTCACCTTCATGATCGAAATTTTCTTTCAATCTTCGAGATAGAAAGTTCTAAATCTAAAGCATGTCTTTGGGAATATATATATATACCTTCCTCCCCCTCCTCGATCTTCTTCTAATAAACAGTAAGAGTAAGGTAATATTTCTTGTTAACTTTATGGAAATTAGCGATGGTAACTGCATTTTCTTTCTAAACTTTAAAGCGCGTCCTGTGTAAGGCTTCAGGTGAATCTCTTCTCTTACTGCTGTTCTGCTGTTCTGCTGTTCTGCTGTTCAACCCTCATCATTTAACGTTGAACACTGAAAACAGCAGAATTGTTATAACTTTCTAGCTTAGTATTACATTTTCTTTTGGCAGTCTTCATGCAAGTATAAATGTTTGATGAATTGGGGTAGATGTTTCTTCTAATTCCTTTTTTGTGTATCTCAGGTTGATCGAAGATACAATCATTACTGCGAGCAAATGCATATGGTAGTAAATTCCTTTGACTCAGTCATGGGTTTTGGAGCGGCAACTCCCTATACAGCGCTTGCCCAGAAAGCGATGTCAAGACACTTCCGATGCTTAAAGGATGCAATAGCGGCACAATTGAAGCATACGTGTGAGGTTCTGGGAGAGAAGGATGGTGTGGGAGCCTCCGGTGTAACGAAAGGGGAGACGCCAAGGCTTCGGTTGCTTGAACAAAGCCTCAGACAGCAAAGAGCCTTCCACCAGATGGGTATGATGGAGCAAGAAGCTTGGAGGCCTCAGAGGGGCTTGCCTGAGCGATCGGTCAACATTTTGAGAGCTTGGCTTTTTGAGCATTTCCTTCATCCGTACGTTCGCTTTCTCTCCTCCCTTATACATCTTAACATCACTCAAACCAACAAAGTTGAGACTTGAGAGAGAAAAGACAAATTAAAGCCATTGTTTTATTAATATAATCCCTGCCTCTCCCTTTCTCTCTCCATACTTTATTGGGGTATTAGAAATGTCAATCTAGAATATCTTATCACCCGTTTCTGTTTTAGTGTTTTAAGACAACAGTAATGCAGTGTCCTTGAGTCTTGTCTCCACAACAAAAAGCTGAAGGAAAGCTTCTTGCTGTGCTCTTTATTTGGAGAGAGGCTTCTAAGTTCTGACCTGCCTAGAGTTAGTTATCAGATTAAATTGAAAGTAAACGAGAAAAATAATAAAAATTTATAGACCTCTCTCTCTCTCTCTCTCAGACACACATATTATGTTTTCAATCAATAGGATATTTAAGGAGAGATCTGTGTGTGCAGTTGTTTCTTTGCTTCTGTTGCTGTTTGCACTGTTTTTCTTGTCTTAGATTTTCACGCCTTAACAGGGAAAGAATCGTTCGATCTCATTTACCGGTACATAAAGCTCGAGGTCTCTTTATACGATTTGGGTAGGGACCCTGATGTCATTTTCTGGTCTCTTCTTCTTTTTTTTTTCCAGGTACCCGAGTGATGCAGATAAGCATTTGTTGGCGCGACAGACTGGTTTATCGAGAAATCAGGTTCGTCCTATGCTCTCTCCGATCCCCCATAAAACAAAAGAAAAGAGAAATAAAGAGTGTCCATCTTTTTTTTAGGTTTCTACTCCAAAACCCACAAGACCACAAGAGAATAGAAACCCTAGAACATCAGCAGTAAGTTTAGTAACATTTGCATGGTTCCGGCTTTCATTTCTCACCTGCCTTTTCTTTTCGTTAGGAAAAGTTGAAACCTTTTCCTTCTTTTATCTTCCTTCTTTCGTGATAGAAATAGTGAGGGTGAAAAAAGTACTCATTTACCGTGCTTTCAACGTTGTGCCTACCTGATCCGAACTGAAAAATAAGACTACTACAATTACAGAGACAAGTACGGAAGAAACGTGACATGAGACTTGTCAGCTTTGAATCTATTTATTTTTCAAATATGCTTTTCAGTTTTGTTACAGCTTAAACACCACGTTAACAAACCATAAAACAGTAATTGCATTAATGATAACTGTACTTGATCTTCTCTTCCGGGATCCAGTCCCCCCCCCCCCCCGCCTCCCCATCTCTCTCCGTTCTTCATTAACAAAGAAAACTGTGGGAAAATCGAAGTATCTAATCTTCTGAATTCTTTCGTTTTTGTATTTGTCCGAGCTCTAACAGCTCAACTTAACTCCAGGAGTAGAAGAAGAAAACGAAACAGATACACCCAAATTTCTCTCTTTTGTATTAAATATTTGGGATAGTAGTGTGATTAGGAGAGAGAAATGAAATGGAGAGAGGAAAGTTAGAAAATACCACCGGGAAAAAGGATTTGTATATCTGTTGTTCTTCTTAAATAGTCTTCTATCATTTTTGTTTCTATCTTGTTAAATGTTAATTGCCATTCTCCTCTCATGCATGTATGAAATAAATAAACAGGATCTCTTTCTATTCTACTACTGCCACTGCTGTTGTTAATAACAGCAGCAACAATAACGAGGCGTACAGTATTTCCTTGTTATATGAACATGCTTTGATGCTAACTGAACGGAAGCATCAACCAATGTGCATTGAATTAATCAATCAAAGGAAAGACAACTAGTGTAGATATGTTCTTTTCTTCTCTGTTGAATTTTTTCGATATCCATGCAGATCATTTTATTGCTTCCCCCTACCCCCCCCCCCCCCCCCCCACCCATGTAATTTTTTCTAACGACGTTTGCTTTCGTTGTTTCAGGTTTCAAACTGGTTCATTAATGCCAGGGTTCGGTTGTGGAAACCCATGGTGGAAGAGATGTACCAACAAGAGACCAAAGAAGAAAAAGAGGAGAGAGAGAAAAATCAAGCGGGCCAAAGCAGCGGCTCTGCACAGACACCAACGTCTACAACACCAGTAACTGCAGCAGCAGCAGGAGTAACAGCTGCAACACCACCTCCAACAGCAACAACAACATCATCCCCAACAACAACAACAGCAGGCAAAAGATCCGAAATCAATGCCAACGACAATGACCCCTCGTTCAACGCAATCAATAGACAACGCTTCTCGGAAAACCAAGCAAGCCAAGCCACCCAAACAATGACCACCACCATCACCTCACACAGTGACATGTCATCCCTCGTACCCCAACGTTTTCAGGCGACCCATGAACCAGACATTCATCATCGGGTGGCGGTTGATGACACGCGTCGGCACCATGGGAGCGTGGTTGCTACGGATTATGGGACCACCACTGCCAACTCCAATCTAGGGGCCACACTTGTAAGATTTGGGACCACCACCGGCGATGTATCCCTCACGCTAGGGCTTCAACACGCCGGAAACCTGCCGGAGAAGAGCCGATTTTCTGTCAGAGACTTTGGGGGATGTTGAATTTCGAGGATCCCCACTTCCCACCCCATCTAATCATCTCCCAGAAAGAAAAACTCTCTCTCCCTCTCACTCTCTCTATCTCTCTCTATTGATCTAATTTTTCCTGTTGGAAATATAAACGAATGAGAAACGTAGCATTATTTTAGCTAGCTCTCCAAGATTACTGTTAATTGTATAGTAGATTGTTTTGCACCATTTTCTTTCTTTTGTAAATTTAAGGTTTTGTACCTTAATATCTCTCTACCTTGTTAGAGAACATAATATTTAAGAAGGAAGAAAGGGGAACAATAACATGATGAATATGAGTTATGTGCACTTATGGTTTATTTGGTTTATGAAAGGAGAGATACTTTCTAATCTAGTAATTAAATTGTTATCCCTTCATATACAATACAATTCAGATAGCAAGAGAAACCATAATAAACATACAGCTATGTAGATCTAACTTTTTGATCATCATTAGGCTTCTACTGTGTTTACAAAACTTCTCTTGGGTGGAAGATGCTATGTTTTCATAAAAATACTGCACAACCAGAAGTGTCTGGCCTGGTTAAACAAAAACTATGTTCAGTAAGTCCTATCTAGGGGTTCATTTAGGCTGTATTTGGTTTGAAGGAAAAGTTAGGGAAAAGAATGGGGAAGGTAGGGAAACCTATACAAGGCCGCCTTCCTTTCCCTACCTTTTCCTTCAAACCAATTACACACAGCCTAAACGAATTTGTAATTAGAAGGAAATTTTATGATAATGCAATAAGATTTTTAATTAGCTCATCAGTTTTATTAATGGTTGATTGGTGCAAACAAAACACTATTATTCACCATATTCCAATATTTCATCTCTCGGTTTTCTTATTACGGACTGGACTAGAAGGGAACCGAGCTCGATACAGATTCTTAAAGTCTAAAACAACATTGACAAAGGTGCCCACTATGTTTACCTAATTTGTTGCTTAAATTAAAAATAAAAAATAAAAAGAAGTAAATGTCACCTACCAAAAAAGGGACACATTATCTGAATGGAAGAAATAGTCCTACTTGTCAGGATTGGTTTATAAAGAAAAAAAAAATCAGTATATAAATACTAGACTAAATGTGATATATAATTTGGTCTTACCTGAGGGAGGATTTTTTTGAAACATGATTACAATCTAGGAGCAACATCAACAGGGAAATATGTGTTCAATGTTCTATTCCTAAAGGATGAAAATAAATAAAGGTTTTGGAGATCAATGTTATGTATATCATATTGCTGATCCATAGTCTATACAATCAATACCAGAAGATTGGGTCTGAGATCCAGGGATCCATAAATTGCCATCACTATGCTAGGAAGATATTGAACAGCATTTAATAGATCCCACTTCGAAGAATAGAAGGGCCAAAATCAGCTTAAATTCTTTACCCAACCAAGTATGTTACTTTCAAGCAAATAATTGGACCACGGTATAAAGTTCTACTTAAACTCAAACAAATAATTGGACCAACTTAAATTCTTTACCCAAGTATGTCCTTTCTTATTTTGTACAAAACAGTTCTATTTAAGCTATTTGAATTGAAGTTTTCAATTTAATGCATAAATAAGATGCTTTAGTTTGTGTTGGTATGGACTCTCTTTTTTTTTATTTTTAAAGAATAAAGAAATAGGCAGGTGTCGGGCCATTTTCTTTGGTGAAGATTTTAGTATAAAAGATCAAGCCTTAATAGCAAAATTAGGACAATTGAGTTTACTCTTCTTTTTTGTTTGATACCGAACCCTGCACCTCTATCAGAGGTAATATACACCATTGAACCTCGAACAAATGGCCAAAAAGAGAAGAATGACCTAGTGGTAAAGAAGGCTATTTAATAGTGCAGTGGAAGAACATTACTCAAAGGACATTAAAATGTGTGCGTGTATTAGAGAGAGAGAGAGAGTGAGGTTCCCAAATTCTAACAATTCTCTAGTCTTAAAACTATTTTTTGTCCCCCCATATTTAATGTACTTAAATGTGATTCTTGGAGCGGTCAATTTCAGGTCGAACCCATAACCTAAAATGTGGTGTCCATTCGGCAGTTGGGTAGTTGCGTTTATGAGCATTAGACAAGTTGGAGAATGGAGAGGGAGAGGTGCTCTAGTCTTAGGTTACTGGTTACGTTACTTAATAGGGAAGAATGGGTTTGAGGCTTCTCAAATCCAAATCTGCTTCTTTGTCTCTTGCTCACAACAACAACACACTACCGACGAGAAGAAACAGACAACAAACAAACAATGCTTTACCTCCTCTGCATTGTACCCAGTGCGGTCTACGTTAAACACGGCCGGAGAGATCTTCTTTACCAAAAATAAAAGCTTTGCCCAAGAGATGATATTTGCCATCCTCTTTTATGCACTGGTTTTAGAAATCATAATATATATATATATATACACAGTGATTTCGTGAACCTGAACTGTGGATTTTTGGAATCATCCTCCTACGTTCACTCATGCGGGTCCTATTCCCAAACAGTTGGTGTGCATATGAGAAAAGCAATAAATTTGAGGCCCGATGGCGATGAACCCCTGATGATAAGCCCATGAGCTACTCTTGCAGAGTCCCAATCCGTGATCCAATGACCAATTTGACTTTTTCTTTTGACCATCGTACATAACTACATAGGCATGGCTGTCACACTATAGGTACAGCAGACAGAAGCCAGTCAGCCACCCCCAAGCAGTCTAATATTAGCTAAAGGTTCATCATGGGGTTTGGAGAGGCCCAATTGGCCCTGGGGTTTTATGGGATCATACGAGAGGGCCCAATTATTTGCTATGTGCAACAAACTGCAGACCTGCAAACGCATGAGAAAGGCCACCCCACCCTATGCCATGTCCAACCAAGCCCATTGTGCTACCTTTTTCTCCAACATTTCCCAAACCAACCATTGTGTTGCCTTGGAATTGTTGCCCGTGCATGTTACAGATTTGGGCCCATTTACTGCATCAATCGGTACATTCACCTTCTTGTATTCCAGTTGCTTGTGATGCACTCCATGCTAACTGTTACAACTAAAATACCTGTATTGACCATGTACAGTTAGTTGCTCTTACCTTGAAAAAATTTTTATTCTTAATTTCGGTTTGTAGGTAGATTGAATGGTACAATAGGACTATAGGAGGGGATCAGCAACATTCATTGATCAAACATTATTAGTTAAATGAAGACGAGATTAAAACACTATCTGGTATATTGTAAATTAGTAGATTAGGGGTGATCAGAATCTGGCTGGGCTTGGGCTCAACTGGCACTATATATACAAATACAAACTGTGCCTGAATCCAATTTTTCACATGTGGTGGGGTTAAGTCCACTTTTATAAGTAAATCTTGTTTTTAATTAATTAAAAGTTAAAAGTACAAGCTGCTTGGGGGTGGGTGGGAGTGGGACATGTAGTCGATATGAACTACTGTGGGATCCGGACCGTCCATCAGGTAGGGGAACCATTGAATTTGCAGAACCAAGATTACTTGGATGACAAGAGGTTGAGAAGTAATAGAGCTTGAAGATTCCACTCCAAACCAATTTGACACCTGGACAAGGAAGCTAATTATGAATGAAAGGCCTTGACAAAGAAATTGACATCCATATCATATGGTAATAGGTAATATCAAAAGGGAGGGATGCATCCAATGAATCAATCTCCAAAGTGCTACATATCCTAGGGATAGATGATAGTTATCGGTACCATACCATACCAATAAGTGAGACTGAATTGCAAGTTGTACCAAACGACGTGATTGGCGATGTGATGTAAAGCTGCAACCTTTAGGTTTGCGCATTGCTGTCTGTTCAACTTTGCGTCAAACCGGAGAGTGCACTGGGTGCAACTTGCAACTGCACATCCACTCACTTTTCCGTTGAAAAGATGCTTTCGGGAACTTTATTTTGTTTTTGCTTTTACAGAACCACCTCTCGCTTTTTATTTCAACTGTGCAGCTGCTAGTCTGCTACACAGCTCGATTGATTTATCCTTCAGATTTGACAATCCCAATTACGTTTGATGCATGATTGCTTTGATTGGGAAGGAATGGATTACATCCTTTCGCATCCCAAAGTTGGTGTTGGATGTGGATCATCTTTATCCATTAAAAAACAAGAAAAACGAAAGTCAGTGGGTCTTATTGGTTTTAAGGCTTAACGGTCATCAATAGGCCAGATTTTCTAGGCTTATTGCTTAGAGGCCCCATGGGCATTAGGTATAGGTCTGAGTGGAGACTGGGGACCTGATCGAACTGTGGTCGATCTGTGTCTTCTGGTTTTGTTTTTTTGTTTTTTCGTCCGTTTGAAAGGTTAAAACTGTTGCCTTAACACTTCATTTAATTTTACTATTTTAGTTTGGTATAGCGTTTGTCGTCCGTCACCTGAAATAGTAGTGAATTATCCTTTTCGGTTGAATTGTGGAGAAAGAATAGAAAATGAAGAGTTGGACGCTTGCTAGAAAAACTGAAGCGACTTAATTGGTGTTTGTTTGATGTTCTTAGACAGTGAAGTGAGGTTTCAAAAATCAAAACACGCAAAGACACGATAATAATGTTGGGTTGATGGTTATGACTTGTGAATAAGGACGGAATCTTCCTTCCGATCGGGATGACAGACGGACTATATAACACAGGTTGTCTCATTAGGTTTCAGACACTATACACTGACTGGAACTTCTGTTCTATGAGGCCTATATAATTCTTGCTATGAATAATTAAAAAGTTGTTGGAATTATAGCATCTCTCCTCTCGTTTTTTACCCATCAAACATCAATCATCAATGCTGGACGAAGAATATATAGCTGCGAAAAAACCCAACTGGCTCGCTCTTGGGGCTTCTCTTGTCAATTCGGTGTTTTAGCTTTTCAGGCATGAATGGATCTGAAGAAAAGTATTCACACTCGTCAAGCTATAAACCACCATCTTGTGTAGCACTCTTCTAGTTTATAAAAAAAAAAAAAAAAAAAAAAGCTAGGTTTTTATGACATGCTTTAATTAAAAGATGAACAAAATCATGCATAAATTGTACCAAACAACTTAGAGGAATGAGATATTCTTGTTTTCTACTTCAATTTACCATCTTTACATCACAGATAAGCATAGTCATATATAGATGGAGTGAGAAGAATGTAAACAATGTTGTGTCATTTGTATGTGAAAGCAATTAAACCGCTCAGTGCTAGGCCCAGAAATAGTTTCATATATATTGAGATTCACTGGCATTGAAGGTTGAGAGTATTATTAAAACCCATACTTAAAATCACATTTTCCACAGCTTGGCTGAGTTCTTTGAGTGGCTTCTACTATATATCAACCATATTTGTCTATCATGACCCTGCCCCCTCAAGTCCTACCTCACACAAAGACCAAGAAATCATCGATCAGATAGTATATGACTAAGGTATTATTTGAGACTTGGAACCTTTCTTATGTCATATTAAATGGAACGAATAAAGAGCTTTCTCTGTTATTTTTCTTTTCCTCTCCCTCCCCCCTTATCACTCTCTTTCTCCATTTCTTTATCCTCTAATGAAGTTTCATATGCTTCATCGAGAATCTGCCACACGAATAGAGTTACACAGCAAGGTGGGAATGGGACCCTCTATGCTCCTCAAGAACGGCTTGAATGGATCTCAGTACGCTGGAAGATACTAATTTGGTAGTCAGTCCAAAGAAGTAGTCTTGAGCTATACAATGGTTGCAGTTGTGTGACAATAACTCTCTACTTTTGAGGGGACCCTGAGGCAGATGTGAAGTTCATGCATCTGTAAATCTCCGGTATGTCGGAAGGAAATATTTCAGAAATCCATCTGTGTAGTACGTAGGTACAAGATTTGGTAAAGGTCAGTTGTCTGCTGGTTTCGGCTAGCTAAGATGTCCAATCTTGAATTGGAATGTCCATCCCGTGTTCCTACTTGTTTGGCATTTCTCCATTGATGGCCAGACCATCCATCCTCCCAAGTCTAGGTGGTTTAAACTTGTTAAATACTCATGCACTGTTGCCATTATAATTAATTAATGTCAAGGGTGATGGTTGGTGAATGTCATATTAAGCATAAATAGTGGCCACAAATAGAATAAAGACAGGAATTAATTCACTAGTATGATTAGAAAGGTGCATAACAGCAAGGCTTCTCTGTTAATTTTGGTGTTTTGAAACCTTGGGCCCTTCATGAGTAAATCAAAAGCAAACTTAAGAAATATAGCAATCGTTTGATTTCTACTTAGACTGTGCTTGGTTTGAAGGAAAAAAATAGGGAAAGGTAGGGAAACCTTTACAAACCTTGTATAAGTTTCCCTACCTTTTCCTTCAAACCAAACATAGCCTTAATGATCATTTATGACAGTTCACAGAAACTATCTACAGCTACAGGAAAGAAAGACATGACGGCCTAACCAAGGAGAGCTGGATTGCACAGATCTGTGACTATTAATTCACAGAAAATATTGAGATGGCTCAGGTTCCAGCAGTGTACTAGTTGAATATGGTTAGATGAAGCATACAAAAGAAAAGGGTTGCATACACAACAGTTTAGTACTTAGAGTACTGATTTATGAGGAGGCAACGATTCCAAGTTTTTGACCTTCAAGAAGAGATGAGCTTTCACTGGTTTATGATCAGAACTACGAATGTAGTCTAGTGATTCATGACAGTACAAAATTGCAACAATGTTAATGCCAACCTCCTCTATTTTGTACAATACTTTATCAATCCATGATGGTATTCGTTCCTTATGAATGAAGATTACAATAAAACAGATCAATCTTAACATAAATCATGTTAGAATTATATAAAAATCTAGAAGTAATTTGTAGCTTATTTCGTAGCTGCAACTCCCAATATTATATTTGTAGGCTGGCTTGAATGCAAGTGTTCACTCACTGTAACCCTTGAATTATCTGGCCTCTTTCATCCTCTTGCAGTAGATGATCTTTGCTAGTAAGTCTCAAAGAATCATTTAACCTAAAAGCTTAAGCTGTTAGGTGAGGTCCTTGAATAGGTTGATATTCTCTAACACGCCCCCTCACATGAAAGCCCATTGGGCTTGAAGTGTGAACAAGCACAAGGTCACCCATACCTAGGGGTGCAAATGGATTGGATTTTGATCCGATCCAATTTGGAATCCAATCCGAAATTAGTGGATTCAGATACCCCCTCTTCGGAATTTCAAATCGGATTGGATGGTGAAATTGGATCTATTTGGAATTCAGATCGAATTCGAATCACCCCTGATTCGATCTAAAAAGATCTGACCCTTCACACACACATATATAATATTATTTTTTATAATTATTATAAAATGACATTTATACCCCATTTTAATATTTTGTTTTAAATTAATATGATGTAATTTAATTAATTACATAGGTCTAAAATTGTAAATTTAAAAATGAGGTCCTATCTAACAAAAGTAAAAACTAAAAAGTGGTGTCTGAATACCCTAGACTCTTCTTCTCTTCTAACTTCTAAACAACTTGAATCTGAAAGAGTGAAAGTGAGAAAAGGTAAAGAACCCTAGCCGCCGCATGCCACTGTGTTGCTGCTTACTGCCATTGCCAGTGACCGGTTGTAGGTTGCGACTTGCCAACTTGTCGTTCACCCGTTTGGTTCAATCTTGTCTATTGCTAGTCATCGGTCGCCTTGCATTCAACTATTCACAACTCAACATCATCGTCGACTATCTTTCTTCCCCCCATCTTCTATTTTTTTTTTCCAGTCCCTTTTCTATGAGTTTTATCATATGGAATAGGTTTAGCCGGTTAGGTTTGTTCAAGTCAAATTTTGTTTAGCCATTTAGGTTTTTGTATGAGTGTATTTGTTTTTTTTTTTTGTGTTTATGAATATTAAATTTATTAATTGAATATGTTGTGTGCATACAGTGAGACAGACATGAGTATGAGATCTGAAATTTCAAATCTCATTCTCTTTTGTTAGCTATTAGCCTATTATCAGTTTATCACTTATCATTTTATATTTTTATTTTGTTATACATATTATTAGTTTTTTATTTGAATATGGAATACCCAACCTGATTTCTGTATGATTTTTATTTTGTTATGGAATGCCCAATCTGATTTTTCATTTTTTGTTATACATGTTTATTATAATTTTAAATCTACTTTAATCCAATTTTTGTATGATAATTTTTTTCTTAATATTAAATTGAATATCAGAATAGGTTAGTCTGAATATTAAACTGAATATAATATTTGGTATTTTTTTCTTATTAAACTGAATATGTTAGATGATTAGTGACTAATCATATGTTTGTTTGATTTTTTTAATGGTAAATTGAATATCAAAATATGTTATTTTTTTTCTTGTTAATATAAACTTGTGCCAGAGTCATTCATAAGTTGTAGATGCAGCTTTTAGTACTTAAAGCAGAGTCATTCATAAATATCTCACACGGATAAGGCCGAAAATTGTAGAGGCTCTAATGCGTGGGCAAAGTTGGTTAGAACCTTTTGCTGTAGCAGGTAAATTCATTTAAATGTTTTAGATCATATGTTTTAGATGTTGCTATAGCAAGCTCTAATTATTGGTTTTTTTTTTTTGTTCATATCATATGTTTTAGATGTTGATGTAGCAGAAATAGATGATGAAATTAAAGTTTATGTGAATTTGGAGTTGGAACAATCTGATTTGGTAAGATTAGTTTTACCCATTATTAACTTATTTTTAGTTCTACTTTTATTTGAATTCTAATCCAATAGTTTCCTTTATTTGTTGTAGGAGATGGGTGATCATTGCCTCATTGCTGATTGGAAGTTTAACTTGGTGGATGCAGCAACTTTTTGGAATAATCCTTAATCTCAAGGACTTGAACTTTGAACTTAAACTCTTGAAGTTTAGTGTTGATCATTTGGAACTTTTGAAAATTTGACTTTTAACTTTTATTTAGTTTCAGACTTAAGGATGATGTGGTTGAACTTAAACACTTGATGAACTTAATAGTTTATGTTTGATTTCTGCTAGAATTAAATGCTAAATTTGTTGATAAATTATAGGTTAAATTTCAGAAAATTTACAGGTTAAATTTGTGCTAAAAGTTTATCTTAAATTGCTAAGTATTACAGGTTAAATTGCTGATAATTCACAGGTTAATGTGTTAGAAGTCAATGTTAAATTGTTGATAATTAAGAGGTTAAATTGCTGAAATTTTACAAGTTAAATTTGTGTTAAGTGTAAGTTAAATTGGTGAAACTTTACAGGTTAAATTTATGCTTAGAAATGTGTTAAATTGTTGATCCGATGAAATGGTCCAAATTCGAATTCAAATCATTTGATTTTTTTATTGATTCGGATCCACCCCGATTCGATCCGTTTGCATCCCTACCCGTATTTTGTGCTAAAACTTATTTAATTATAATGGGGGTATGGAGGATTGAACACTAAACTACTTAGTCAAAATAACTCTAATACCATCTCAAAAAACCATTCAATCTAAAAGATTAAGCTATTAGATGAGGTCTGAATAAGTTGATATTCTCTAACAGTAAGCATCGGTATTGCTATTGCTACAGCGATTATAGAAAAAGCAACAAAATTACTTTGTCATTTATTAATTTTTTCGATGAAAAGTTGTGATTGTAAACTTGTAACCATGACTTCGTCTGTAGCTTCCTTGTTAAGTGGTTGCATTTATGTGAAAAATATACAAGGAAAGAGGTTTCGGGCCTTTCGGCATATCTGAAAATAGGTTAAAATATTACAAATGAATAAAGAACTTCTTCTGCTCATCTCTTCTCAGAGTAAAACAGCTGAACAACTGTACTTTATGCTGCGTTTGGTTGCGGATTTGCAGTGCAATTTCATTTGCACTAGTACAAAATATATGGGTGTGCAAATGAGAAGAATATTAATTCTGGTTTAATTTTGTTTTGGGCTTTACTTTATTCTACTTCTGGTCTAATTTTACTTAATTTGTACTGCAATCAATTAAAATAAAATAAAATTTGAAACAAAAATAGATTAAAATTTGCATCTGTATCATTTGCACTACCATAATTTTGCATCACTGCAAATAAATTTGCATTGCAACCAAACACAGCATTATATGATGGCCATTTCTAATGCAAATTATATATTCATGTATTATCCTGTGGTGCTACTTAGTTAATGTGTCCATGCTTCTGGGCTTGATATTCATACATGTAATAGCACAGTGATGGTTGTTGAATTTTGGCTATAACCCGTGGATTTTGGGGTGTATCCAATGTGTAAAAAGAGTCCCCAATTAGTGTTAAAGAATACTTCACCTAACAACTTAAGTTTTTTGGTCGAACGTTCCTTAAGATGGTAATAAAGCATATTTTATCAAGTGATTTAGTGTTCAATCCTCATTGACCCATTATAATTAATTAAACTAGTGGGGATCCTTGTGATGCACGGGATTTATTAAGAGAAAGCTAAATAATAGAAATGGTCATATAATAAAATACCCCTTATAGTTTTATGGATTTACTAAAATCTACCCTATAGTTAGTATTTTACCCTGTTCATTTAAATAAATTTAATCAAAAGAAAATAAAAATAACAATACCACTTTTGCCCTTAATAAGACATGGGCAACTATTCTATTAGCTATATTTGGTCAATTTTATTTTTTATACAAAAAAGTATTAAGGGTATTTTTGGAATAAAAAATCACATGCCTAATGGAAAAACAAACACTCCTTAATGAAAGGTTGATTAAGTAAATAAGTTGTAAAATATAAGGGATGCTTTAGTAAAATAAAAACTATAAGGTAGGTTTAAGTAAATATGTAAAATTATAAGGTGTATAGGAATGGCAACAAGGGATCATATTCCCCGTCCCTGACCCCGATTCTAAAATTAACCCCATCCCTGATCCCCGATGGGGATGGGTTTAATTAATTAAATTTCAGTACAAAGTATGAGCGGCCTTATGATTGTTGTCCATACTTCAAGCCCACGTGAGGAGGTGTATTAGAGAATAAAACACCCAGTGTTTTAATCAAACACCCACTCCCCTTGATGTGATATTTTGTCTTTTTCACAAAAGTAAAGGCAGTATTTAATCAAATGGCAATATTTTAATAACTGGGGTCTAAGATTTGTCCTGCGATAGTGGTTACATGATGTTGAATGACGGTTCAACCTAGGGTCAGAATTTTTAGGCCTAAAGTACATTTAAGATAGATGTCAGCTTGAAATTGATGCTAATTCATGGGCTAGGCATTGATGCATAAAATGAGAATATTTGACATTTTGAATGTTTATAGCTCTACACTGAAAATCATAAATCTTCTGTTATAAGATGTCAAATAATGGGTCCTAGGGAGTCTTGGTTGCCATCCTAACTAAAGGCTATATATGCTTAATTAGTTTCCTCTACTTCAACATTAATTCTGGTAATCATATTTACCTATTTCTTCATTTTTTTTCTGGGTATGTAGGCAACATTCCCTAAGTTATCGAGTGGCAAAAAATGGAGCCTCAAAGATGAGGAATTACTAAATTAAGCATCGTTTGCCCATTAGAACGTAATTATTATTGCATATCAACATACCACATGGAGATCGTTCTTGCATCAAGTTTCTTTGCTGGAATCCCCCAGCCACACTGTAATGTGAGATGGCTGTACATATAGGGCTGGCTTCTGCTGATTCTTGGAAGTTATGTGGATATGTGACTGCACTGGAAAGTGGAAATTCCTTGCCTCCACATTACGTGCACGAGATGAATACATGGTCACCATTCACACACACACACACTGGACACTGGACATATTAGAAAATGTCTCCTCTCTCCTGGGCCCGGAATAGGCTGGCGATTGGCATTTGTCCTAAACCAAACAAGGAGCGCAGTGCCACACCCGAACCAAGTTGCAGGCCTAAAGGTAAAGGATGTGGCGTAGAATTTGGATATTCTGGATAATTAAATGAGAATCTGTGATCTTAATGTAGGAATTCCTCACGCAACTTCTTGAGGAAAAATAAAATTTTTATGTGAAAGAGAGGAAAGTTAGGAGCGAAGCCATTAAAAAGGAAAAGTGGGTACGTGATTCTTTGAATGGAACAGAGTGCTGAGTGCTCTATCCAGATTCTAGCTTGCTTTTATAACATCTACCGGGCCAGACCAACTTTTAGTGATAATTGCTATTGACATTTATCAACCATCACTAATAAAATTTGAAGTCCCAACCTAATGTATTCGACCAAAAACATAACTCAAATGATGAAAGAGAAAAATAAAAGACAAAGCTAATAGCCTAAAACAGAGCAGCATATATAGGAATGGGAATACCATGCGGATTCCTTAATTTGTAGGTCATATTGACTGCTACAGCGCCATACTACATCAATTAAACAACCGATTAGAACTCAAATCATTGTCACAATATATACAATAACAGGATCAACCTTTGGCGAAGGCTGAAGGGTTTGGAATTCTTTGGTCCAAACACAAGTAGCTAAAGAGGTTGCGTGATAGCAATGCTTTATGGTGTAATTTAATTAAGAGATACAATCATTATATTAACAGGTTGGTCGGGTTCTGCAACAATTCCAAGAGGCAAGGGTAGACCTTCCTTGATGTGAGCTAATTAATTAAGGCTAACCTGCTGCTATGAGTCTGTTTCCGACTCTCCTTCCTGATTCATCAATTGTCTACGCTTCCTTCACTCGATCAGCTTCTACTTCATTGGGCCTGCACGTGCATCCCTGCCCTCACTGATCAGTGTCCAGAATGGTTGATTGGTTCCACACTTCCACTTCCTTTGTCTGCTCAGATTATCTAGGAAGACAACAGTAGTAATTACCAAAATTAAGGGGCAATGTTGATTTGAGTCAATATGAATATATTATAATCATTTGCATGATGCACAAAAAATGACAATCCTATAGCTGATCTTATGAGATTTGATTGATACTTCATCTTAATTTGTTCTGGTACGCAGATCAGAAAGTGCTTGGATATTCAACCTATCAATTAATGGAGAGAGTTCATCATTTTTCATGACAGCCAGCTAGTTCTGGCCAAGTAAGTCCCCAATTCTAGCTGATAATCTAGCTTCTTTGATTGCTAGCTTGATATTTGATACAAAGTGCCACCCACTCTCATTCCCCAATCCCCTATTAGCTTCTTTATTCCCCCCCCCCAGACTTTTCTGATCGATATTGTCTCACTTACAACCATCTTAAAGTATCTCTGACTGCCTATCCATGACATCAACCCCCTGTTATACTTCCATTCTTTTTTTCTTTTTATAATTGTAATAATAATAATAATATCTGTCTGAATCAGGAATCCTCATAACAGAAAAGCAAACGTCAGACATTAGTAATAATGGAGCAGAAGAGGTTTCTTGGAGGAAGAAGGAACCCTCCAGAGCCTAGAGAATAATAAGTCCCAGGTTGCAACAGCCAACAGCCTACAATTGTCACCGTCTAAGAAGGAACAACTGATCAAACCTATCCTTTCTCGTTGAATTTCGTGCGTCTTCCATTTCCTTGGTTCTTTTGAGATACTCAAAAGAATCCAGATGAAGACGACGGTTAGAGTGGTGGTATTTATTCTATTTTATCCAACTTCATTGTGCCAACATTTTGCGCCACCCTTCAACGCTAGGATGGTCAAACTAATGTTAGAACTTAGAAGTCCATGTCGACTAGTTTCTTATGCCAAAAGAGCATCTCTTTTTTCTTTTCTTTCGGTATTCAACAAAAAACCAACTCTTACTGGTTTGCTAAAGCACTGAGGTGCATTTCTGAAGTGGCACTCCGAGCCTGTCCATGCATGTGCTCCATGGACCAACTAACTAATTTTGGTTGTATGGGATAAATCCAAAGAATCAAACAACCAAATAAACCAGCCTAAATTACTACTTTTCCAATATCATACCATAAAAAATAAATGATTGATACATGTTTTATCAGTTATTTACAAGAGAAACCAATCAGTCATTAAGGGGAATGTGCAGTGCTTCATGGTGATTACAAATGTTTACGACCACGTTTCTAACTTGCTACTCGGAATTATGCCTCAAATGTTCAAGAGGGGCAGGGGAAAGATTTCATGTTCACACTGCAAAAGGTAGTAGCCATGGAAGTGAGATACCAAAAAAAAAACCTTATACAGCATTCATCTGAGCAAACTCGACTTTACATATAAGCATTTGCAGTAAGGAATTCACAGATTCAATAAAAAACACAAAATCAAGATGCATATAATAGCTACTCTTAGCACCAATCCAGAAGAAATTACACAATAAGCACCTATCTATATTAGTCCTCTGGAGAAGTTAACAAAGCAAACAACCAGAGGAAGATCTGGTTCTCCTCCAGATGTGTCATTTTCCATGTTAATATCTCTTCTGTAAGAGAATTACAAACCACAATTTAATATCCTTTACTTTCTCTATTCCCATCTTCGAAGACTTTATTCGGTCCTCTCTTCATACTTTGAGATGATTTCTTAGAACTTATGTCAGAAACTCCATCATCCCTGCAGATTTTTATGATAAAACATTCATATTTGATGTCGTTGAGTTTTCTGATTTTTCTGACTGGTCTAGGTTTCCCTGTGTTTCAACAAATGGCCTGATGAAGGTCCTCCTCCACCATACCTCAAAGGCCCTCTGAAGATTGGGACAATTGTCCCCTGCTTTCAAGAAACTTCCCAACCACGAAAGTAAAATACTCTGCTGGTTTTCCAGAGGGAGAGTAAGTATTGTCCGCCCCATTCCTTCCTCCACCACCTTCCTGTCAAAGGACCTGCAACCATGTTGCAACCAGCTGTAGTCATCAATCAATGGCTGTAACCATGTCTGTAACAAGAGAAGTCTAGTATCCTTAGATGGAAGGATCTCCCCTTTTCCTATTCCCACAAATAACCTCGCTGTAATGCAGCTAATAAGGTGGCGAGACACAGCTGGCAGCCTTGAGTGCAAGGTTGCCAACTCTTGCTGGCTGGCCCAGATCAATGCAAATTCATCAGCTGCTTGCCGATCAGCTAAAATTTCAAGCAACCAGAGAAGATTATCAGCCTCCAGAGATATCTGCTTCACTACAGGACCTTTCCCATCCATAGATTTATCAGTAAATCCTGGTTCTGCAGCTTGCCTGAAAAGATGCAACAATGAACTTAAGCAGCTTTGGCATGAATTGTATATATTTTCACTGCAAATGTCAGCCAAACCACCATTAGTGGGAACGTTGTTATTCTCCCTGAGGAGCCTCAGTACTAAGGGTTTCATCTCACGTCGACCTCTCTCCTCATTGCTTTTGAGAACTAGATCCATTATGTGTGCTAGTGTGTCATTAGGGTGGTTGCAGATATCCAAAGACACCCTTTTCAATACAGGGGTGACTCTGATACTATCATTGCGGAGGCGTAAGACTGATGAAACTACTTTCTCCTCTTCTTCTCCATCCCAAGGAACAGCTTCCAAGTATTCCAAACATGACTTTATGCACAAGCGGAAGCGAAGAAATTCTGCAACCTGCAAAGCATATTCATTTATGTATAGTTAGATGAAGCAAGTCATTGCATGTTTCCAATGTATTGCAAAACATTCAAATTAAACACTGTAAGGTTAAACAGAGAAAGCATTCAGGTTATTGATATCTATCAAGGAAATAAAGACCAATGAACTGGCTTATGGCTCTTATTATAAGGCATCCAATGGATAAAAGATGAGTCCTATTAATCCTTTCATTATAAGATCAGAAGCATTTCTAGAGCTTCGATATGCACAAGCAATTTTCAAAATTATTAGCCCATTATTGGTGGATTAAGGCACTACCAATGGAGTTTAAAAATTCCTAGGGGTGTCCTTCCAATCTTTCACAAAATTATTGGGAAATGTTAATTGGTTTTCTTAATTTTTTTTCCTTTTTTTTTTGATGAATAACTGATTACTTCATTGAATTTAAAAGAAAGTATACAAGAGAAAGAGAGAGAGAGAGACAATCTCTCTTATCTCTCCCCTTTAACTTTAGTAATAATTACAATTACATTTGAGCCCAATTTTTTTTTCCTTTTTTCAAGCATCAGTTTGCTTAGCTTTTCATCATTCAAACTTGAAATATGATCCCATAGCTGTGGATCCCTAACTTATAGAGAATGAGGTTCATTGACTATAATCCAAAGCACAAGAACCAGTGAACTGGTTGACCTAGATGCTTTAAGTGCATCACCTCCAAGACCCTGGACAGCTGGAACAATGCCTGTTCACTTAGTTATCATTGACATTGTTCGTACTAGATGTTTAATATTTTGAAATTGATGAATACTTCTATGGAAATCGAAATATCAAATAAGGTGGATAATGCATGATTACCCACAATACTGATGATCCTTGTTCTCAGACATCAGATTAAGGAATAAAAGATCCTTAGGCTGGCTAGGCTGAAAAGCTCATTCAGATAGGTGACTAGATGAGGTAATGATATTGTCGAGTCTCTTGATAGGAGAGGGGTACAGACTACAGAGAGAATCTTTTAATGAGCTCCAGTCCTAGAGGTGCAACAGTCTGACTGTTCATGTACTTATGTGTGTGTGTATACCCATTTATGTCAGCCATTAGCTCTATGCAGGATCCATTAGGTCTGTGTATCAGTACTTTGAACAATACTCCCCCTATTATTTTTTTAGTTTTTTTAGTTTAAGTTCTATATATATATATATATATATATATATATATATTAAAAAATGGATTCCCGAAAACACCTGTAAACAGGTGTATTGGGAACCAAAAGATACGATATGATATGCCAGATACGGGGCATATCGTATTGAAACTCTGATCCTTGTCTATAGTTAATAAAATAACTTCATATAGAGGACTCCAGGCCAGGGATACAACAACAGGATTGTTCATGCATGCCAGCTCTTACACTCCTTAGTTAACCCAATCCTGTAAGGGATTGGAGATGTGTTCAGAAATCATGAAGGAACCATACTGCTTAGTCTTTTTGGACCTGTGGGAGACAAGTTTTCTTAAAGATCATAAATGCTTGCTCTTCTTCAAGGGTTAAAGTTGGCTTCTTCTTTTCTATGGAATAAAATGATAGTAGAAGGGAATTGCCAAACTGGATGGCTTCAGTTGAAAAAGGCCAATGGCAATTTAAGTTGCTTTCGAGAGAAGCAAAGGCATTATGTTTAGCCTGAATAGATTTTTTAGGTAAAATCATAGATTTGGTAATGCCTTGGCCACTCTTGTTGGAAAGAGAGTAAACTGATGAATAGGTTTCTTGTGTTAGAACTTAGAACGTATCTCTGTTAAGCAAAACAGGGTCAAAACAGCATGCAAAATTTGACTCTACATTATTCACACGGGTATTTCTGTATTTGTTTTACCATGTACATTCTCAGTTGAACTCAAATTAGGAAAGCCATTGAAAAACCTAATTTGGTGATATAAAAACTAATCTGTTCATAGGACTGTATCTATTGAAATGAGAATAATGAATTTTAGCAGGGGTTAGTCTGTGGATATGGGCATGGATGATGGTGATGATGAGTCTGTAGATGTAGGCACAAATCACATAACCATGTTAAAACTTGTCTGTTTTCTGTTATGTATTTTTTCTTTATTTTCTTGGTTTCTGACACGACATAAACACAGACAACAAAGTCAGTGACTCCAGTCCCAGGGGCACCATATCAAAATTGACTGGTTTATAGGTAAAGGGGTTACAACTTTAAGCTGGGTTGTAAGTTTTCATTAGATGTTTTCTGTTTAGTAATAATGCTTTGTATTGTCCTTGATAAATTCTGAATAGCAAGGTCCTCCTTTATTAATGAAATCTTTTAATCATGTTGTTGATTAAAATAAAAAGATCAATACTCAACATATAAACCCAAGTCACAGTTCTCTGTATCTCCTTCGATTCCTAGAAAGCTCAAATTTTCAAACCAAATAGGTCTGCATGTGTGTGTGTTTGAGTTATATTAATATGAAAGCAACTTTGTGGTGGGAAGCTTGTTGCAGGAGTAATCTCAATATGAAGTTATCAATATGAAAGCAACTTCTATCTAGATACAAGTTATTCATAATCTCAACTCAATAAAGCCTTATTCCAACTATTAGGGAGCCAGTGACATGAATCTCATTTCACATTCCACTCTATCGAGGATTCGAGGGCATGTCCGTTGGTGGTTATTTGGCTCTCCCTGAACCCCCCCCCCCCCCCCCCAACCATCTTCTTCCAATTGGGTACCACTAGTTGGTTATGGAAAATACTCCTAAAAAGGGTTATCGCCAAAAATAGAAAGGGCAACCAATTTTACTCGTTCATGCTTAAACTTCCACTAATTAGGTTACTTTAAAGCACAGCATGCTTTAGTGGGGCTTTTACATAAGAGTCTGGATCTGCTAGCCACAAGACACTATGTCTGCATACCTCAAGTACAACCCCTTTCAATGACAACATACATGTACCTCATTAGGGAAGCAAAATCCTTAGCCTGGCTAGGCTGAAAAGCTCATGCAGATAGGTGCATAGATGATGTAATGATATTGCTGAGTTTCTTGATAGGAGAGGGGTACAGAGAATCTTCTGTTGAGCTCCAGGCCTAGAAATGCAGCAGTAAGACTGTTCATGTACCCATGTACCCAATGCTCTCAAGCTGAAAATCTTGAGAGCACAGCATACTTTAATGGGCTTTTACAATAGAGTCCAGATCTGCTACCTACACACTCTAGCAACAAGACATACCCACACCTACCGACAAGACACTACAGCCGCACATCTCAAACATGGAGTCCAAATCTGCTACCCACACAGCTTCCAACATGATCTACAGCCACACATCGCAAACATGTTTCATGCTTGTATGTTTTTTTATCAGTTGTTTCATGCTTGTATGTTATCATTGATGGGGTTGTACTTGAGATGTGCAGCCATCATGTTGGAAGCTGAGTAGGTAGCAGATCCAGTCTCTTAACTATACTGCTATAGAATACATGAAAATCAAAAAGATTCAAGTGACGGCACCAGTCTCATTAAAATAATGTATGATTAGAAATGGAATGCAAAAGAGGGGAGGGAAAGAGGGGAACATAATCATAGTTTTAACCTAACAGCTTCATACATGCGCTTTAACAAGTTTTATCACAAGGAGATGCTCAATTACATCTTGCAAAGTTCTAAGAGCTCCATATGTGAACATCTGCTAGATGTACCAGATAGAATTCTTGTTTTCTAATTCTTTCTAAACTTTTGATATTTGGAGTTATTCAATAAAGAAAGATAAAATGCATTTTTGTTAACATGCATTTGACATTCCTTATTTTAAGGACTTATCCTTTTTGCAGTTAAAAACTCAGTGTTCATAGGGACATTTTAACTGCAAAAAGGAGATAAGTCCTTAAAATAAGGAATGCCAAATGTAGCCTTAGTAGGAGTGCATTGCTGCAGCCTAATTTCCTACTATAAAATTTATATTCAGTAAGTCTCCATTAAAAGATTAAGGGGGTGTTCAACAACATGGTTGGTTTTGTTTTTGAAAACAAAAACAACTACCACATCAGCAAAAACAAAACCAAACATGTTGTCTAGCACCCCCAAAGTGCACTTATAAAACAGGAAAAAGAACACTTAATCATGAATTATAACAAATTAAAGTACCCTCACATCAACTAAGAGACAAAATAAAATAAATGCAGTCAATCAAAGCTAAAATTTTGAAAGGATGCTAATTTTCTTGAATTCAAGATCATACTTTGGCCATGAAGAGGAATGGAAATAAAGAACACCAGGGCCAAAATCATTAACTTATAATTCCATAACTGCAAAGATAGGTAGGGAAATCACTAGTGGATTTCTCATAAAATACCTTGAGAATACGAAGTACTCGTGAAATGCTTTGCTTGATTATTATCTGCTTCAATTCCTTGCAATACATCAACCCCACAGTTTCCACATAAATCTCCACATCCTCGCAGTCACCAATTTCAAGACAGGGCAAAGAGGAGTCTTGTTGAGAAAGCCTATCAGCAAAGAAACTGCTATTTTCCACAAGCACATCCTTGTGAGCACTCATTGTTACAGAAACACCCTGCTTTCCAGATAAAACCACTTTCAAATCACTGGTTGCGGGTTCACCAAACGCAACTGCAACCTTCCGCTGCAAATTTTCGGTATTGGGCTTTGGCACTCTCTCGATAACCACAGGTGGACTAACGACAGCATTATCAGAGCTAACAGTTCTTTGATCATCCGAAACAATTCTCGATCTTGATGGAGGAGTTGGTTTTCTCTCAGGTAAAGAGGTTTGCTTTTTCTGAACGGAGGTTTTGGGTGGTTGAGGGGAGGGTTTGGGCTTAGTTTGGGTGTTTTGAGTTTTGAGGGTCTTCTGAAACACAACGGGAGAGGGGCAGCACCAAAAACCTTCAGGTGTTACGGCAATAGGGACGTTTCTGATCTTGGTGTGACCTTGTTCTACTCTTGCAACTTTAAATTCGGCCATACTGGAACGTTGACGAAAAAATGCAGACGACAAACAATATTCAGAATGAAACCAGTGATATAGATCCCAAAATTACTTGAAATTCCTCTACAACCATCCTTAGTACCCTTAAATGTGTAGCTATCCAGATTCAGAACCAGGGATTAGAGCTCAAAAATAATTTTGCCTCCTTTCTAATCCTGAATATGATGTCTCACAAGTCACAAAATGGCAGAAATCCACAAACATTTCAAGAGCCCAGAATCTAAACTAGGTTTGCAATTAAGAAATCTAGATGACGAGAAAGACTGCAAATTTAAAAGCTAGAAAACCCAAATACAAAATGGAGTATATAGCAATACTTCGGCAACGAGGAACCTGGTCCGTATCATTAGAGCAGAGAAAAGAAAAGTACAAACTTTGTGCCAAAGATAAATCAGTGTAGTTGAAAAGAAGTTTGAAAAGTTCCTCCAAATGTCTAACTCAATGTCTCACTCAGTCATTGAAATCACGTCTTGGGTCACTCTGAAAACAGTAGAGAAAGCATTAAATCCAGAAAGAAACGATTTCCTGTCTCCCCCCATAACCGACTATCGCACAAGGTCTCACAAAATAAAACCAAAAAGAGCATAAACCAAGAAACGGATATATATAAATAGAACCACTTCAACCATGAGATGGTTCTCTTTTTAAACACACCCAAGAGGCCAAGACCAAGGATCTACTAACTCATAAACCAAAAACATCTCGCGAGGAACGAGTTACTCTGTAACATCTAGAGATCCCTTATCTTAATTTCTCCACCCTGTTCTTAATGATTGAATCGAGCTCCAATGTCCAACATCAAGGAAACCAGGAATGGAGATTTACAGATCATACATGATGACGGTTATTTTTTTTTTTTTAATTCACGTAAGGAAGCAATGCAGAAAAAAAAAATAAAGGTGGCTTGTGGGGTGGTTTTAAGTTTTAACTTTACCAGTTTGGAATGTTTCTGCTTTATCGGGACCAGCCCGAAGGACATGTCTCACTGTCCGTCTCACACTTCACTCTCATTCATCAACCCACGCCATTTTATTTTTCTCTCTCTCCCCTCGTTCTTTACAGTTTAGTTTGTTTCCTCTCGTTGTCCTGCTTCGTAGGCATAGACTTCCTCCTTATCCTATTACACCCGTGATTAGAGACAAAGAAGTTTCAAACCGTGGGATTGGAACCAGACCTAGATAGAATACCATGTGCCTGGATTGATGTCTTTAAGGCTCCATTTGGGATTTGATGAAGAAGATTTGGCCCGATCTCGCAATCACTCCATGTGGCAAAAACAAATAGCTCGGCACTTAAAACAGCGTATCCAGGGCGCAAGCACTAAAGGGAAGAAACCCGTAGTCCGAACCCCTTTGAAGATCTCGAACTCTCTACGAGGAGCCCGACCTCCCTACGAGGAGCCCGAACTCTCCCTTGGGCCCCTAGCCACACAAGGCAATGACCCGAATTGGCCCGCCTCATGGCAGTTCGGGACACTTCCCTATCCGAACTCAAGACTTCACCTCGTTCACCACTCCAGCACTTTGCCTCCGAGACGCCGAACTGAACAAACGTACCATACCTGACACCGAGGAGGTCCGTATCCAAGGGGCGGCGCATCTGACTGACTTGGGATCTAACGCTTGATAGCCGCACTTCAACGGTCACCTACCACCGCCACCTGCCACCGTCATCGCCAGTCGTAGAGACGGCTCCGACAAAAGGAAGCAGTGGCGGTTCTGACCAGCAGCGGGGATGACACCCGAACTGGCAAGAGACCAGAGGTAACCGTACCCGACCTGACAAAAGCTTAGGAGTGAGTGCACGAGGTGGCTATAAAAGGCCCCCTACCCCCAAGAACAAGGTATGCAAACTTTGCGCTATCTGGTTTTATCTTGCCTTTGAAGGATTCTAACTTAAGCTTCGAAGTCTCCACACCGGGTTCCCCCCGGAGCTTCCCCATCTTCTCCATTTCAGGTTCCCCGCAATTCCGTTCAGAGGCAAGGTCATTGACAACTAAGACCGGGCGGATTGTGCACCATCAATTGGCGTCGTCTGTGGGAAATGCTTCAAAAAGCTTCCCTCTAAACTCTCATAACCTCTTTTCTTCAAAAAACCCAACACTCATGGCTTCTTCCAGCAACGCCAGACGTGGCACGGAGACAAACACCATCGGGGAACAACTTCAAGTCCCTGTGGTGTGCGTCGGACAGTTCACCATCCCCCTTTCGATGGATGGGATCCCTAGCTTGAATGCGCCATAAGCAGTGGCGCCCGTAAACCTTCCTGCCATGAGCATCCCCTTTCCTCCCCCTATCGAGACAACCTTTACTAAACCAACTGCCGTCCCCCTGGCAACCAACCAAAACCGCTTGGACGACCTGATGCAGTGCATGCGGGCAATGCAAGCCCAAATGCAACAGTTCCAGCAACACCAGCTCCAACAGCACCAAGTACTGCACAACATCTCCCAGTATCACTATCAACAGTAGTTCCCCCAACTGCCGGTGAACCAACCACTACTTCCACCTCAGCACCCTGCTCCGAGGCCGGTTAAGGCCTCCCCACAGGATGGACGCCCCCACCAGGGAAAAGCCTCCCGGTCCCAGAACCCCCCTAACAGCCAGGCCTCGTCCCCAGGCCGAAGAGAGAGAAAAATCACCCCCGCCTCGCAGCTCACAGGCAGGTCAGGAACCTCACCTGCAAAGTCGGCACCTCGGCGCTCCCAGCCCGAGTTCCCGCTCACGGAAAACCGATCTGGCGCCCTGGCAGCAGACTACGAGCATTTCGGGCCCATCAAGCTCGGCAACACAGAGGCCAGCAGCGCCAGTACCAGGCCCACTCAACAACGAAGGCGCCGGCGAAGTCGCCGAACTGCCACCCGTGTCCTGCTAGAGCTCAGAGGCAAGGAAGAGACGAGCTCGGACGAGGTAGGAGCTGCCCCGATTCTCTCAGTTCCTTCCCCCCTCGCATCAGAACTCCTGGCGGTCCCCTTGCCCAGAGATTTCAAGCTCCCACCTTTGGACAAGTATGATGGGTCCTTCGACCCCAACGACCACGTTGACGCTTTTCAGTCCCAAATGCACCTCGCCAGGGCCAGTGAATCGTGCATGTGCGTGGCCTTCACCACCACCTTCAGGGGGGTAGCCCACACTTGGTACAGGAACCTAGCCCCCGGGTCAATAAAATGCTGGGCCCAGTTCGTGCAGGTCTTCACACCGCACACTTTGTCACCAGCAAGCGGTGCCCCAGAATAGAGGAAAGCATCTTCAGAGTAGTCCAGAGGGAAGGAGAATCCATCCGGGGCTACATCAAGCGGTTCAATGAAGCATGCTTAGAGATACCGCGGTTGGACCCCGCGGTGCAGCTCGCGGCGGCCAAGAGAGGAGTAACGCACAAAGAGTTCAAATGGCACATGGTAGCTAACCAGCCCGCAACCGTGGCCGAATTTCTCAAGCTCGCGAATAAGTTCATGAGAATAGAGGAAGAAATCAACCAACGAACCGAAAGGGGGAACGAGAAAAGAAAGAGGGAAGGCGAGCCCTCCAACCCAGTCGACAGGAAAAACGCAGCCCGAGAGTCGAAGCCGAACCAGTCATTCCGAGCTCCCCTAGCAGTTCGAACGGATTACACGCCGCTAAAAACGAGGCGAACCGAGATCTTAATGACGATCAAGGACGCCCCATACGTAAAATGGCCACCTCGCCTAAAGGGAAATCCGAACGAGAGAAATAAGAATTTACTATAGTTTCCATAGAGACCACGGTCATAGTACCGAACAGTGTAATAATCTCCGGGACGAGATAGAGGGACTCATCCGTCGCAGATACTTAAGAAATGTTGTACAACATGACAATAATAACAATAAGGCAGGTCGGCAAGGGGAGCACGGAAAGGATGCCCCCGAATCTAGCAGTAGACCAGCCGAACCGTTGCAACGACAACCTCCGGAAGAGAGGCCAGTTCGGGGAACCATCCATGTAATTGTGGGAGGTTCAGTGGTAGTAGGGTGTACTTCGGCAACGGCCCGGACGTCAGTTCGCGAAGCGACCCTCGAGGAACAGAACCCCCCAAAAAGGCCAAAGACTGAAGAGCCGATCTTCTTTACGGAAGACGATGCGCGAGGGGTCCACTACCCCCACGATGACGCACTTGTCATTAAACTAAGGATCAGTGACTTCGAGGTCAGGCGCGTACTCGTAGATTCGGGCAGCTCAGCGGACATCCTCTTCAAGTCAGCATTTGACCAGCTATATAGAGGAGCGAGCTGAAGCCCGCGAACACTCCTCTAGTGGGTTTCAGCGGAGAGGAAGTCAGGCCCCTCGGAAAAATAACAGTACCTGTGGAAGTCGGCACATGGCATTGTGCGGTCAGACTCAACCATGATTTCCTAGTGGTCGCGACCCCCTCCCCATACAATGCCATAATAGGGCGGCCAATTACGCATATCTTGCGGGTAGTGGTCTCCACATACTATTTGGCAATGAAGTTCCCTACAGACTTCGGTGTGGGGGTAGCGCGGGGCGACCGACTCGAGTCCCGCAAGTGTTATGTTGCCGCCCTGAAGGGAAAAACCAAGGTGGCCGACGACCTTGAACTGGAGCGGCCTACGGAGCAAGGCGAGGAACGAGCTTCGCCCATAGAGGAAACGGTCGCAGTCCCGACTTCGGCTACAGACCCAGCTCGCACACTACAGATCAGTGCTTCCGTCGAGGAACCACTATGAACCGAACTGGTGAGTTTTTTACTTCAAAATTTAGATATTTTTGCCTGGTCTGCGGCCGACATGCTCGGTATTAACCCCAGTCTGATAACTCACAAACTTAATACTGACCCTATAGTCAGACCCGTTAGACAGAAGAAACGCAACTTAGCCCCAGAACGCTGGAGGGCGGTCGACGAGGAGGTCGAGAAGCTCCTCGCAGCAGATTTCATAAGGGAAGTCCATTACCCAAGCTGGGTAGCCAACCCAGTGCTGGTGAAAAAGGCAAACGGCAAGTGGCGCATGTGCGTCGACTACACCGACCTGAACCGAGCTTGCCCGAAAGATTGCTTCCCCCTCCCCAGAATTGACCGCCTAGTGGACGCGACCTCGGGACATGAGTTGCTAAGCTTCCTGGACGCCTACTCGGGCTACAACCAAATCAGGATGGACTAGTCCGATGAGGAAAAAACCAGCTTCATAACCGAGTTCGGCCTGTACTGCTACAAGGTTATGCCCTTCGGATTAAAAAATGTCGGGGCAACCTTCCAAAGACTTGTAAATAGGCTGTTTCGGCCCTTGATTGGCACGAAGATAGAATGTTATGTAGACGACATGGTCGTCAAGACACAGTTTTCACAGGAGTTAATACAAGACTTAGATTCTGTCTTCCAAATCCTGCGTCAATTTAGCATGAAGCTGAACCCTAACAAATGTGTCTTTGGTGTCACCTCGGGCAAGTTCCTAGGGTACATTGTCAACCGGCGCGGTATTGAGGCCAACCCGGACAAGATAAAAGCCATCCTAGATATGAGACCACCCCGGAAAGTAAAAGAAGTTCAGAGGCTAAACAGCCGCATAGCCGCTCTAAGCCGCTTCATGTCCAAATCAGCAGACTGCTGCCTACCCTTCTTCAAAGCAGTCAAAGGCAAAGGGTTCGAATGGACCCGAGGCTGCCATTTCGTGTTCGATGAGCTAAAAAGCTACCTCGCTAGTGTGCCAACCTTAGCCCGGCCCGAGGAGGGCGAGGTCTTAGAACTGTACCTCTCGGCAAGCGACGAGGTGGTCAGTTCGGTACTAATAAAAGAAGCAGACCGGGTCCAACGACCCATCTATTTTGTTAGTAAAATTTTGCACGGAGCAGAGACAAGGTACCCGTAGAAAGAAAAGCTAGCATACGCACTGATGATAGCAACTCGGAAACTCCGCCTGTACTTCCAGGCTCACACCGTCATCGTCCTAACTGACAAACCTCTGAGGCAAGTCTTACTCAAGCCCAAGGTTTCCGGTTGACTGACGAAATGGGCCATCGAACTCAGCGAGTACGACCTCCAGTACAAGCCAAGAACTGCTAATAAGGCCCAAGCCTTGGCAAATTTTATTGCCGAGTGCACGTTTAGCCTTGAAGCCCTTGAGCCGGGCGAGCCCGAGATCCCCAGTTCGGGCGAGCTCGGAGCTCCCAGGCCAATAGAGTCTGAACCCCGTGAAGTAGCAGCTAGTGTAGCATCTCTCCTGGTTAGGCCAAACGCAAATTGGGATGAGGAGCCCTGGATCCTTCACGTAGATGGCGGCTCAAACCAGCAGGGTTGGAATAGTGCTACGCGGCCCGAGCGGAACAAAATTGGAATACGCAATACGCTTTGAGTTCGCGGCATCCAACAACGAGGTGGAGTACGAGGCACTGATAGCCGGGTTGAACTTAGCGCACAAGGTCGGAGCAAAGCACATAGTTATTTGCAGTGATTCCCAGCTCGTGGTCAACCAAGTTACAGGCGAGTACGAAGCACGCGAGCTCACTATGATTGCATACTTGGCAAAAGTAAAGGAGGCTCTGCTCAACTTCCAGTCACACTTCATCTGGCAAATCCCGAGGTCAGAGAACACTGAGGCCGACGCCCTATCCCGGTTAGCCAGCACGAGTCACAACGCCATGAGAACCGTGTACGTAGAGGACTTACCTCGACCCAGCATTCTCGGTGGGGCAAAAGAGGTCGCTCCCGTTCTTGAAGCAGAGCCGAGCTGGATCGACCCACTCGCGAGCTTCCTGCTAGATGGAACCCTCCCTACGGACCGCAATGCAGCCAAGAGGATGCATCGCCAGGCAGTCAAATACGTCATAATAGACGAACGGTTGTACCGA
Source organism: Nelumbo nucifera (assembly GCF_055504915.1). NCBI lineage: Eukaryota > Viridiplantae > Streptophyta > Magnoliopsida > Proteales > Nelumbonaceae > Nelumbo > Nelumbo nucifera. Next base: position 22,892,349 of record NC_142653.1, read on the forward strand.
CGATCCTACACGCTCCCCTACCTGCGTTGCTTGCGACCTGCCGAAGCCGAGCTCGTACTCCGCGACACTCATGAAGGTCTGTGCGGCGGACACCTGGGGGGCAGAGCCCTCGCTCAAAAGGCACTTAGACAAGGATACTACTGGCCAACGATGAAGGCAGAAGCCATCGAGCTCGTCAGAAAACGCGACAAGTGTCAGAAGCATGCCAATATCCACCATCAGCCTGCTGCCGACCTCAAGTACCTCACCAGTCCATGGCCATTTGCACAATGGGGCATCGACCTTCTAGGGCCATTCCCGCCAGCAACAGATGGGAGAAAGTTCCTAGTGGTGGCAGTAGATTACTTCACAAAGTGGATAGAAGTTGAACCTCTTGCAACAGTTACAACCCGAAACATACAGAACTTCTTTTGGAAGAACATAGTATGTCGCTTTGGGCTACATCGGGTACTGATCTCCGACAACAGCAAACAGTTCGAGGATATCAAGTTCCAAGAATGGTGCCAAAATATGGGAATTCGTCAGAACTTCACGTCGGTCGCACACCCGCAGGCAAATAGTCAGACAAAAGTAATGAACAGAGCCATCCTCCGCGGACTGAAAGCACGACTAGACCGAGCTAAAGGGTTGTAGGCGGATGAGCTACCAAGTGTCCTGTGGGCTCACCGAACCACGGAAAAAACCGCTACGGGAGAGACCCCCTTTAACCTCACCTACGGCACCGAAGCGGTAATCCCGGCGGAAATCAAAATACCCACACTACGACTAGAAGCATACAACGACCAGACAAACGGAGATGAGGTACGCACCAACCTCGACCTACTGAATGAGGTAAGAGACCTCGTGCACATCCGAACAACGGCCTACTAGCAAAAAGTAGCTCGGTACTATAACGCCAGAGTAAAGAAGATGAGCTTCTGCGTCGGTGACCTGGTTCTCCGTAAGATCATGGTACCCGAACCCGGCGTGGGCAAACTCGGACCAAATTGGGAAGGACCCTATAGAGTAAAGAAAGCACTCGGGGGGGCATACGAGCTCGAAACCTTAGAGGGTAAGCAAGTACCCCGAGCACGAAACATCGTCAACCTAAAGCGATACTACCTATAGACCACCAAGCAAAGTGGTAAAATCACCACCAAAACAGGTCGCGCGAGTGCGGTAGCCCGGGCAGGAAACAGATCGGACGTATGGTTAGTTCGGCAAATATGCTCAGTTCGGGAGAAAGAACAACCAACACTTAACCAAAAGAAAGTCATTCCATTTCAAAAGTAAGGTAGTACATTAAAAAAAAAAAATTACAAGCCCGGAGCTACTTCTTCATTTTTGGAAGGCACTTCAACAATACCCGAAGGCCCCGCCTCGCCCTCGGAGTCTAGCTCACCATCAGCAGCATTGGCCATCTTCCAAGTTATGCGCGAAGTGGATATGACGCTAATATCGAGCTCGGGGTACGTATTCCGGATCATCCACTGGCTTAGTTTAAAACCCCTCCTGTATGAATCCACCATCAGATCATCAAAGCCCGACGAAGCAATGTACTCATCGACAACGTTCTTCTTGGCATCTTCGATACCTTGAGAAAAGATCTGCGTCCTCTCCCTGATGTCCTCCTGAAGGTACTCAACCTGATGCTGCAGATCCAGCCTCAAGTCCGCCATGTGCTTCACCACCACTCCCATGGCCTCAGCATCTCTCTGAGACCTCGCCTGCCTGATCCGTGAAAAACGAGCAGCCTCCTCGGTAGCACGAACAGCCGCTTCAGCAGCTCGCGAAGTCGTCTCAGCAGCGTGAATAGAAGAGTTCACCTACCAAAAAGAACCGAGTGATCAAAAGAACCAACAAAACAAAAGCCAAAGAGCTCTAAAAAAGGGAGATCACTTACCACCATGGCATGGGTAACAACACGGCAGGTCACTTGATGCAGAGGGAGATCAGTCCACGCCTCGACCTCCTCGGGGAAAATGGCCTCCTTACTCTTTTGAAGAGCATGGTTGGCGACAGCACACTCTTGAAATCCCCTGGGGCCCCCGAGCCTGAGGGCACAACTCGCGTCTGAGCAGACTCGGAGTTAGCAGGAGCACCGGAGTATGTAGAAGCCCCTGTGTAAGTAGTCTCAGCATAAGGGACCCCTGCCGGCTCCTGCATTGGAGGAACCATCTCGGGCTCCCTAGGCAGATCTTCTAACGGATAGTCTGGCACCTCGGGCTCCGCATCCCGGGGCAGATCGGCACGAGTTCGCTTGGCAACCCGCTTCCTCCTCTTCATGCCTTGGAACAAGTGCCCACCACGGGTCCCTCGAGTATCCATCACACCTACGAAAAGAAGTTCGTCATCAGTAAAAAGCAAAAAAAGATAGCAAGACAAAATCTCCAAGTGAAGAACCTACCCGAGCTCAGGCCGGCCGCAATGAGCTTGGCCTCCGTCAGATACTGTTGACACTTCAACCCAAGCCGCACCCATTGCCGGAGGCCCTTCGCCGTCTCTTTGTCAAACGTGACCCCGGAGTCAGGAGCGGCCATCCCTCACTCGGTTTGAAACGGCCACCCCAACACACTTCGCACCCCGAAATAGTCCCGCTTCTACGCCGGGACCTTATTGGGGAGTTCATGTAAAAGCTTAAAGCCCGGACGAAGAGACAAGTAATATGCCCGCCTACGCCCGGGGAGGGGACCCGCTTGCTTCTTAAGCATTAAGATTGAAGAGAAGATCTCTAAGTCCAAAGGAAAGCTCTCTTCGCAAAATAAGGAGATTGTCCCCACCAAATTTCGAATGGAGTTCGGGTGAAGCTGAACGACTGTCACGTCGAAGTGGTTCAAGACCTCGACAAGGAGGGGATGGAAAGGTAATCGCAGCCCCGCGGCAAGCTGCTCCCGAAATATCACGATCTCATCAGGACCGTGTTCCCAAGGAAACCTACCCGAAGGTATGAAATAAGCGTATTCCCCGGGCAAGTTATAGTAGGTAATGAGGGATTAGAGCCCCTCAGGCGTCATGGTCGAAGCGCCTCGGCCTACGAGTTCGAACTCTTCCTCGAGCTCTACCTCCGGCTCACTAGGGTATCAGGGGATGCAATTCAGTTCGTAGAACCTGCATCAGACCCGTTGGAAGGGCTATCTGAGCTATCCAAGCTAGATATCGGGGAGTAAGATGGATTCCAGGAAAGTACTCACCCGGAAAAAGGCTGTAGACCACAGGAGCTCGGACGAACAAAAGACCTTGAACGCGAACTAAAAAAACCTAGATGCGAGCTGAAAATCGAACGCGAGCTCGGGAGAAATACAGAAGTGACAGCAACTGGGGTCCCCCCCCCCGCTATTTATACTCACAGTAATCGAAAAGTGACGGCTTAGATCAAAGCCAGTCTGATGGCCCACAGTCGCACTGATCGCACGTCCCTTGAGACCGAGACGTGATTGGCACACGTCTTTCTGAAATTGACAGAGTGCCGACGCACGTCTTCCTGAAACTGACAGAGCGCCAACGCACGTCTTTTCGAAACTAACGGAACGCCAGCGCACGTCTCCTCACAATAAAAGCGGTAGCGGCACGTTTTCAAATTTGAAAAGACGCCTGCTGTCGCGCCTCCCAAGTGGCACGCTTTTTTGAAATTTCGAAATAAAGCACGCGCCGTCGCATCTATTAGCGTTTAGGCAGGTCGGCACGTTTCCCGCCTTTTGGGTGCTCGAAGAAACCCAAGGAACCCTGACAATGCACCTCGCGCCATCAGAACCAAGATTCAAAGTACATGGCAAATCCACCTAACACCTTGCGAACTCCCCGCGCCAGGGCAAGACCCTTAGCGCGAGGAGTGGGGGGCAATTGATGAAGGAAGATTTGGCCCGACCTCGCAATCACTCCACGTGGCAAAAACAAATAGCTCGGCACTTAAAACAGCGTACCCAGGGCGCAAGCACCAAAGGGAAGAAACCAGCATTCCGAACTCCCTTCGAGGAGCCTGAACTCCCTACGAGGAGCCTGACCTCCCTACTAAGAGCTCGAACTCCCTACGAGGAGCCCGACCTCCCTACTAAGAGCTCGAACTCCCTACGAGGAGCCCAAACTCTCCCTTGGGCCCCGAGCCACACAAGGCAGTGACCCGAACTGGCCCACCTCATGGCAATTCGGGACACTCCCCTATCCGAACTCAAGACTTCACCTCGTTCACCACTCCAGCACTTCGCCTCCAAGACGCCGAACTGAACAAACGTACCATACCTGACACCGAGGAGGTCCGTATCCAAGGGGCGGCACATCTGACTGACTTGGGATCTGACGCTTGACAGCCGCACTTCAACGGTCACCTACCACCGCTACCTGCCACCATCATTGCCAGTCGCAGAGACGGCTCCGACAAAAGGAAGCAGTGATAGTTCTGACCACCAGCGGGGATGACATCCGAACTGACAGGAGACCAGAGGTAACCGTACCCGACCTGACAGAAGCTTAGGAGTGAGTGCACGAGGTGGCTATAAAAGGCCCCTACCCTCAAGAACAAGGTATGCAAACTTTGCGCTATCTGGTTTTATCTTGCCTTTGAAAGATTCTAACTTGAGATTCGGAGCCTCCACACCGGGTTCCCCCCGGAGCTTCCCCATCTTCTCCGTTTCAGGTTTCCTGCAATTCCGTTCAGAGGCAAGATCGTTGACAGTTAAGACCGGCCGGATTGCGCACCATCAGGATTCTACCAAACAATGAAAAGGGGAGCAAAGGTTGAGTTGTTTCGGAAATTAAGCAATTGTATCAAAAAAAAAGACTGTAGTTTTGACTTTTGGTATGAAAGATTCTAATCTAACGGCTCTAATAAGATGGAAGAAATCCTGATTTTGTCCATGCAACAACTGTAATTTCAAAGGACCAAAAGTTACCCTCCATTCAGTAGAATGAAACAAAGCGAATACAGAAAGCCACAAGGCCCACAACCAAGTAAATACAAAACAGAAAGAGATGAACTAGTGTTCTTATCCTCAGGCAAAAGAATGAAAAACAAAAGAAAATGTTAGTTAGGGCTTTATTAAATAAAAGCTAGAAGGGGATTATGCTAGCTGCTCTGAGTTTTTACGAATTATGGTAGCGGCAAACCACATTAATAATAAGAAAAAACAAGAAAAGAATATTAGGATGAAGGAATAGATGTAGGATTTTAAAGGGTTTTGCAGCTTGGGACAACAATGCATGCAGCTGCTGGTGGAGTCTAAAGTGCACGTGGGATGCAATAAAACAAGAGAAGAAAAGCATGTACGTGAACTGGAAAGAGAGTGGCATTAAAAGAACTGTTTTTGTTTGAGGCTACCAAATAAAAACAGACAGTGGTTGTATCGAGAGTCATCTCACGCAGCGCGTCCCACCATGTATCGGAAACATCTTCAATATTTATATGTTATTAATCATGAGAGATATTCCCACTACATACATGATGGAATGTGCCTGAGAGGTCAATGTGAGGCGCGTTCTGTAAATAGCAGATCCGGTCTCGGTTGTATCAAATGAATATGAAGTACAGCTTGCGAGTTCATAGCCAAGTAGCCAAGATCTCAACTCTATCAAAAACCAACCTACCAAACACGACCAAAGACGAGGTACTCTGTCTACGACAAATTAAGCCGTGGGGCTGGTATTGGGATTACGGATGCCACTTGGTCTTGGTCACAAACAAAACACTTAAATTAATGTATAGGAAGAAAAAGAAAAATACAACTTTCTAAAAAACAGAGAAAAAAAAAAAGCTTGTGCTAACTAAGCACAAGCACAACCATTTGCTTGGGACAATGAAGTTATATATAGTATGTACATAAGATTAGATTTTTTGGAATAGATTCCTATTTGTCCTTTGTTATTTCTTTTTACAACTTTTTTTTTATTAGCTTTTCCTTATAAATTGTCAAACCTTTTTGAGATTATATTCCTTAATTTGTTAAAAAAATTAAAGCAATAACATGCCATCCCTCTGATTTTCATGTAAGTAGTTATAAATAAGTCGTTTGAGAAATAAGTAATTATAAATAGGTGCATACTTATTTTTAAAGTATTTATTTGAATAAGTAGTTGTTAGTGTTTGGAAAGTCCTTTTCCAAACCACTTACATTTATTTTAAGTATTATTTGGTTAGAATGTTTTTTGAGTTCTTTAACCAATAAGTTCTTGTATTTACAAAAATGACAATTATAACCATGAGAGTTGCCTAAAACAAAGCAAGGAGAGAGAGAGAGATTCATGTACCTAGAATGCTTTCTTAGCCTGGGATTGCTTGTCCCCAACATTGATTTGTGTTGGAGCTCAAATGGAGTTTTTGAATCGGGAGCACTCAACGGGATTTTGGAAAAAAAAAAAAAATTGGATTAAGTACTTATTGAATAAGTGCTTAAAATAAGCAGCCCTTAGGTTGCTTTTTTTAAGTACTTATTTCAAAAATCAACGCTTATTCACTCCTTTTTTTTGGCCAAAGACGAATAAATACTTATTTATCACATATTATATGATCCCATCACTTATTTTAAGTACTTATTCAAATAAATACTTAAAATAAGTGATACCAAATAGGGGCTAGATTTCTTTAAACACTACATCTGCATTATCTCTATCAAACACGTTTTTACTAAAAACATCACAATCACATTTGTTTTATTTATTATGCTGTGTTGCCCATTGAGGCAAAATAACAACAGTAAAGAAGGGTGCTTGACTGAAAGTTATTTACAGTTTTGCATGTAAGACCTCAGCCTATGGATCCAAGCTCATTATTTTTCTTATGCTTTCTATTTAATAAAAACCATGTCTAAAGCATGTAAAAATTATGCCTAGAAGCTGAGGGCCTAATCTCAAATTGACAAGGAACAATTAGACATGGATTTATGATCAACCCAGGCCATATATTACAATTTCAAATTAACATTAAAATATGAAGTTTTTAACCAGTTTTAGTTTGAAGTTTGAAATTTGAAATTTTTGTTGTCTCGCGTGCAGGCATCTGTGTATATGTATGCTGTGTAAGAAGTATATATATATATATATATACTTGTCTACATGTAATTGTCCTTGTCTTGTCTTCTTAGAAAGCTGAGAACATGAGGTTGTCGGATTAGAGAGACCTAAAGAGACAAGTCATCGTTTTCAATGCATTAGAGCCTTTCGGTTTGAGTGGCATCCGCCATCCGGTGAAGGCGAAGCCCAAATCGAACCCTCAACCTCAAGAGCCGCTGGCCGAGCTCTCTATGGCATGCTGCTCCTTATAGCACAAGTCAGAACTTGGCGTTTAGCTTCACAAACACAAACCCATGATGGTAAATGTTGTCTTTTGCAACCCGGCAACCCCCCAATGTACAAAATATATTAAAAAAGAAAGAAAAGAAAGTGGGGCCATGAATGCAGATGCCTCATCATAAACATCCAAGATCCTCCACTACAATAAATAAAAAGCATTAAAGGTGATGCTAATTGCTCCCCGTGGGCCGTGGGTCATGGGTCCACGCCCCACCTAAGGAGTGAGTGAACTGTGAACCATCGATCATGTAGATGTAGATGTAGGGTGGATGCATGATTGAGCTGATCCCACATCCGTATGTTTGGTTGGGCTTGTACAGGCCAGGGGGACTGGGGGAGCTAGCAGCATCACTCCCAAGAGCTAGCATCAAACAAGAGCTTTACTTCTTTTTAGTTTTTTACTCCAGGAGAAGCATCCAGTAGCTCTTTGCATTCATACGACTATGGTAGCTAGCAAATAGTGATCTTGGTGGCACAATTAAGTTCATATACAAGGACAACTGGTCTACCATGCTTCGTCCAAACTCTTCTAACTTATTTGCTTTCCTTTAAATCATTACTGTGGCCACAGGGTTTCAATAATGTACCTTGCTTGCTTGCTAATGATACCTCCATGGAAGAGAGAGGAGGAGAACATTCTATAATCTACTTTCCTTGTTTCCATAGTACGAATACGAAACAAAGAATGAGGGTAAGTACGAAAAACAACAGTAAAAGCACTCCATTTTCTACTGATAAAAAGATCCCAAGTGATTTTTGGTTTTGTTCCTAGTGCAAATCTCAACGGTATGCAAATTTTGCACTCGGTTCAGTTTTGCATCTACTTATTTGTAATTGTGATTTATACTTTTAATTGATATAAAATTTGCACTTCTATCTCATTTGCATTAGCTGGTGGTGCACATTTTGCATCTCATCAAAGACTAATTCAATTTTCGCCACCTTCCTTTTACCTTAATTTTCTCTCATTATAAAATGAAACAATATCATCTTGCTTCCTACCTCATTCCCAAACAAATAACCCTCCTCCTATTTCCATTATATGATGTCCTATGTCCATTCTATTTCATATAAGGGAGAGACTAGACCTGTTCATGGGTGGGACCGGCTTGAGCTTTCACCTGTTATCAACATAATTTATTCAAGCCCGAGCTCAAGTCTGGCCCAACCATCGGGCTTAGATCTTAGGCTCAAGTCCAACCCTCATAAAAGCTTGAGGCCTGAGCTTGAGCCTAAAGACTGAGTTGCTATCAATGAATTGGAGGGGAGACTAGGAGAGAGAGAGAGAGAGAGAGAGAGAGAGAGAGATTGTTGTTGGGGAATGGAGAGGCATCGTTGGAGAGATGATGGAAACTACGTGTGGAAGGAGAGAATCAAAGAATGGGATGCTTTGTCGGAGAGATTATACTATTCGCCGTCTGTGGAAGGAGATTAGATGATACCGCTACTAGCCTCGTTGATCGTTGTCTGTGGAAGGAGATCATAGAATGGGATGCCTTGCCATCCGTCGGTCGCTACCCATGGAAGGAGATCAGAGAATGAGATGCATCGTCGGAGAGATTATATCGTTCACCACCTCATCGATCGCTGGTTGCCACCTATGGAAGGAGATCAGATGATACCATTGCTAGCCTACTAGTCTACTGTCTCCGATTGCCGATCTGGAAGGGAAGTTCTAAGCTCTTCCAAGTTTGAACAAAAAAACAGGTTGAGGCCGAGAGAGGGGAGAGTATTGAATGAAAAATTAGGGTTAGGACTTATGAATTTAAGAAAATAATATGTATATTATTATATTTTTAATAGTATATATTATTATACATATTAATATATAATAATGCTAGGTCGAGCCAGGCTTTTATGTGAATTCCCAAGCCCGGGCCCATGGGCCTAAGAACATGTCCAAGCCCGACCAAGGAGTAGGCCAGACTGTTAGGCTACTCGGCATATGAACAAGTCTAGTAGAGACCACATCATTTTACTTTGGGATCAAGTATGATACAAGAAATACATGATATGGGAAAAATTTATAACCAATCAACTAGTATCACAAACGAGGTAGCCAATTAGGTGGAATTCATCAAATTACATGCTCGGGGGAGGGTTCTAGTATAATTTCTTTCCACCATCATAGATTCACCCCTTTTACTTCTTAGGCCTCATTCACTTTTTGGTAAGTTACTTACCCAGGTAAGTGTATTTACCCATATTCTTTTATTTCTTAGGTAAATAAGACAATGATTGTTTTGACCATAAAAATCCAATATTAAAAGGGGCATTTTTGTCCCATTAAAGTGTTGACAACTTTCCCTTAGGTGAAAAAGTTATTTACCCACCTGGGAGATGGGTAGCACTTACCTACCTAGGTAAGTGATACCCAGAAAAATAAATTGTCCCTAGTCCCTAGACCTGTTCACGAGCCAGACTTTGGGCCTGACTTACACTATGCCAGGCTCGAGCTTCGGGTTGGGCCCCATTCAAAATTTGGCAAAAATGAAGCCCGAGCCTGGCCATGAACAGGCCTACTGGTCCCCACATAAATCTGAAAAAATAATATATGTTTCTTAGTCAATGAGATTCACAATCTCATTGACCAACTTTCCCCCTCTTAAAATTCAAGAAACAAGCGTCTCTTTATAAGCAAATAACACAGCCAAATCTAAAGCAAAAGTAAATTAGAATTTACACTCAACCTATTTGCACTCCCATACATTTATGCTGGTGCAAATAAAATTCTCATGTAAAAAAAACCAACATAAGTTTTTTTTTTCACCATAAAATAAAATGGACATATTTTGAAGCTGAAATGTCCCATCAATTGTTGATACACCTTTTGTATAATGATGAAAATCTTGCTTTCTTCCCCTTCCAATTTACTTTGATGTAGATGGCAAAGAAAACATTTTGATCATATAAAAAGTAATGAATGGCAAAGAAAATATAACTCAAATATTTTGTCCTCAAAAAAGTTCATCTTGTAATGAATATGCTTTTCACCAATATCTTCTACTAATGGCATTCCTTTCATCATGTGGGTATACCAAAACATGATTAAGACTGTGTTTTGGTACTATCGCCACTACAAGCGTTTCAACATGAAATTTGTTCGGTTGGTACTATTGCCACTACAAGTGTTTTGAGAAGTATTGTGTTTGATATTGGCATTGCTACACGAAATATTTATATTCAATGTGATACCACCCTACTATATTGATCTCTCATCCAATCGTCAAATTTAAAAATAAATGTTTTTTGATGTGGTTGACTCGTTAATATTACACATAGATCAATATTTACATGTAGATCTAATGATCTTAGAAGTATAGACAAAAAAAAAAAAAGCACCTTTGTTTTGGAAGTAGGATTTATGGGTATTCAATGGTGTATTTCCATTTTGGCTAGTATGCGATGCACCGGAATATATCTCTACCCTAATGTAGAATGCCAACTAATTAAGAGCCATTAGATTGTTTGTTCAAATGTGCAGCTGATGGAGGAAACATCAATTCCAACTCCCCCTGGTTTTATGTTTGTAGAAGAAATGTTTTATGACTATTTTAATTCAAAACAGTCTCAACCAAACAAATAATCCACATTTAAATTCAAAACACCTAGGTGGCACTATGTGGTAGAGTTTCAAGTAGAAACAACCACGGTACCAAAGATCACTTAAATCAAGTTCTCACTCTAGGAGTGCTTAGTGGATTGGTCAAATGGACATTCCTTTGGTTCACCTTGGCATCAAACCTTATATTGAACTTCACTAAAATGGATCGTCAGACCTTCCTCCTATCCTAAAGGCTTGCAAAGCAAAGTTCTAGGGTTTGTAGGTGCTTGCAATTGGCTCACATTCGGATAGGATGTAGCAGAATTCAAATATGATCCAATTATTGAAAATTTGTATCTGAATTTGATTTGAAATTTGATCGGATTTGAAGACCTCATATTCGAATATAAATCCTAATAGACTTGGACCATATTCAAATTTAATCTCACTCCACTTTAATTTTTTAAAATACAAAAAAAAGTTAATTACTTTTCAAATTTTATATATAATAAATTAATTTAAATATAACTAGCAAAGGGCCCCTGCAATGGAATTGTGAAAGTTCTATGTAAACTATTTGCTTTAAAAGGATGAGGGAAAAAAATTAATAGTTTCAGTAAAATGATAAAAATGATCCAAGTTTTTATCACCATCTTTGTAGTGAAAACTATTTTAACTCATTTTTCATTTATTAATTTTTATTTATAGGGCTAGTGGAATTCTGAAAGTCGAATGTAAATTATTTGCTTTAAATAGGAAAAAATTTAATAGTTTCAATAAAATGATAAAAATGATCCAAGCTTTTATCACTTTGTAGTCAAAACTATTTTAACTCATTTTTCATTTATTAATTTTTATTTACAGATAAAATATTTGAATGACAACAAGTAAAATTAATTATACATTTAAAAATAACATTGTCATACAAATATACACTGACACTCCACAGTCAGGATCCAACTCAGGTTTACTCCAACTTAGCACCTAGGGACGTGTTGAAATAGAAAATCCCTTCGAGTTCAAATGCATTAGATCCGATCCGAAGTGCATCCCACTCTTCTCAAATAAAAAAATAATGTCCACCCCACTAACCTCAAGTCCCCACCATATGGATAGTTAGCTACAACCTACACCCAATAGAATATGATTGCTAAGAAAGAAACCAAGTAATCTTGCAAAATCTTCCCTTTGGTCAAAGCGTGTCCATTCCTGCATATCATCCTTAGACTCCAGTTGCAATCTTCGTAGTTCGTCCATCATGATGTAATTATTGTGGGAAGAAAAGTTGAGAAGTCAAGATAAAAGTTGAAGGAGAACAGACAGATTGATAAAGGAGAGTTCTGGTTCTCCCTCCCTAATAGTTATTCCTTGTATTATAAATAAAAAATAAAATAGAGAAGAGCACCACCATCTCACACCAATCTCCATTCCAACTGCAAACAAATATAGAAGAAACACGATCAAACATCAACACCTCCAGAAACCATCGAAATAAAAAGGAAAATGAAAATACAGAAGTACAGTAGAGTAGGCACAATGAAGACAGCCTCCATAGTCAATAATAGTTAAATTACAAAACAAAGGGAGTCGAATCTTGTAAAAAAATAAACATAAAGAAGGAGAAATAGATCACATCAAGCTGGGAAAAAACAAAGTAATTTGGAAAAGAAAAATAACAGATGAAAAGCCATCTATCCTAATCGACAATCTTGAATAACACAAACATATGAACTTGAATTACAAACATAGAATGAAGAAATTACCCACATGCTCTAGGTCACAAGAGCCACCCTTGAACTCCATTTGTACCAATGAACAAAAGTGAATCTTGCAAACATAGAATGAACAAAAGGGAATCCTACAAATTAGACAAAGAAGCATGTGAACAGAAAAAAAAGAGAAAACAAATAGCAAAGGAGATCAAGTTAGATGATAAAAAAGACAAATAGAATGAAAAACAACTAAAACCCTAAACTCAAATCAAACCACCATTGTAACCCAAACCTGAAGAATAAATACTTCAAGGAGCACCCTGAAAAGAATGAAAACCTGAAAAAAAAAAGAAAAGAAAATGGAAACATTAGTGTGTTTACAATGAAAAGCAAATCAAATTAACCACATAACTAATTCAAACAACAGATTTTCCAAATCATTGCAAATAATAAGGAAAAAAAAAAGCCTAGTGATTCTTCTAAAATGAAAGAGATGAGGGTTAAGAGAGGAAGAGATGAGAGGGAGAGAGATGGCAGAATACTCTCAAATTGGATAGAAACCATCAAGGGTTAAAGAGAGTTATATAAAATAATACAAAATTAACGTTGTCATTAATTATAAGTGGGAACACATGGCATTTCAAAAAATTAGTTCGAACACATGGCATTTCAAAAAATTAGTGCGGACACATGTATCTTGCACGCTTGGATAGGGTTAAGCATGTAATTATTGACCTTGCAATAGAAAACGGATGCTCTCACATAGGAATTTACTCGCACGAGTAGATTCCATTTGCTGCACGGAGAGAGCATCCCAATCGTATTAATTTAGATATATAATATATATTGAATTTTTATATATAAATTCATAAATAATATAAAATATAAAATATATATTTTATAATTTTATAAAATTTATACATTAAAATCAATAAATATTATAATATAAACGGATTTGGATTTTAATCGGACCAAATGGAATCAAACTTAAATCCAATCCGATTACATAAATACATTATCGAAATCCAAGATAATCGAATCAAATGTTGGATTGGGCTACAGATTTTTTGAGTATCATTGATAGGCCTACTCATTTGAGAGGGCTTTCACATAGTGGTTTCTGGCTTTGCAAGGTGAGCCCCAAATGAACAACCTAGAAGCTATGTTTAGTGAAAAAACCTAGAAAGTCTAAATATGCTTTCATTCTACCAAAAAGCTGGCTTTGCAATGAAGCCTTGTTCCAATAGCTTCTTCAAGGTGGCTTAGTGAAAGTAGCTCAATCAAAGTTGAATCCTTCTAAATGGGCCCTAGGTTCCAGTAGCTTTGCCAATAGAAAAGTGGGCTGTAAATGGTATCCAATTTGTTCAAATTTGAATTCAAATATGATCATATTAAGGGCGATCCAAATTCGATCCATTTATAATTGGATAATATATGGATCCACCCCTATCTAATCCAAATAATATGATCTGATTCAATTTAAATATATTTGCTCATATATACTCAAGATTTATGTTGTATCTATTATAAAGTTTATTTGAATCTTGTGTTTTACTAGATTGGCATAGCTTCAAGTATCATTCAATTAATTTTTCAATTCATTTTGTTCATGACATATAATATCAAAGCCATTTTGATTTCAATTTATTAATAATATATAATATTTGATAATTTTTAGTTTAATTTATTTATAATATCCAATACCCCATAGCAATTCAATTTGATTGAAATCCGATATAAATCCAATAGATATGATCTGATTCAAATTTGCATACAAATAAATCAAATTTGGATCTACCCATATTCCATTTGATACATTGCAACACTATAAAATATTTGGCTTTTCCTCCCAAGGCTACAAATATGTACAGTATAAATACATACAAAATAATACAAAATACAAGGTTTTGTATTCTATATATTTGTATTTGTATTTCTTCCCAAGGAGTACAAATATAATACAAATATGTAGTGTAGTACAAATATAATACAAATATAATACAAATATTTATACTCTTTCCAAACTGAGCTAAAGACACCATCTCACAGTCATCTCATATTGAGGACCAATTTCTTCTTCTTCTTCTTATTTTTTAAGATATTACAGACAGCCATCCTTTACTTATAGTGTAGTGACACTTTGCCCCTCAAGCTTTGCTTTGTGACAAAGAACTCCCTTGAACTTCTTGATTCTAGTACCCCCGCCATTAGCCTTCTCTCAATTGACTTCATGGTATATTGACTATATTCTGTCAAACATTTCTAAAACCGTAAATTACCTTTATTTTGTGATACCATTTTGATTTTTTGACTTATTTTTTTTCTAAAACCATAACTATTACATGTTTCTCTCCACTTTCTCTGAACAAATTTCATCTTTAAAATACTTTGAGAATGATTTGTGCTTTAGAATGGCTATTTGGGCTATTTCGTCATTTTGATTCGTAGATCATAAAAATCTGTAAGGGCGTTAACCGTACCCGAACTTTAACCCGATCCAAGCTAAACCGGCCCAAATTGAAGCGTTGTATTGTATGGATCAAGAAGTATTAAATCTGTGCCAATGAGAAGTGGCTCAGAATTGCGAACAACATCTAATGGGGCCCATCATATCTAAACAGTGAGGAGTCGAATAATGGAGTGGACAGTGGAAGTGCCAATCTGGAGAATACGAAACGATAATACTGTGCTCCCTCCAGCGAAAAGTTTGGGTGCTGATGATCGGAAAAGAGCACGGTAAATGGAGCTCCTCTCGCTGCATTCTCCTCCTGCAGTCGGTCTACATTGCTCTTCCTTACGAAAGGTTTTAACCGGAAAGCGAAACATCTTTGGTCAGGGTCTCACATTTTCCAATTCAAAGAGGTATCCAGATGCCACCAACCTCAAATTTCTTGATTGCAGAGCTCAAGCATCTAATTCGGGTATGTCATCTCCTGTGTCCTGACAAAACCAGTAATACATTTTTAATGGCTGAAGTGGGCAACTTTCATTTGATTATAATGTACAGCTACAACATTCATGTTGCTGATTAGTTAGCTCTCAGCTCTCTTTCATCGTTATGTTAAAATGATTAGCCCACATGAATTTGGGAGAGTATATCCATTCAGTGGTGGGCAGCAATGAAAGAATAATCTTTCAAATGATGTCTAAAATGGGAGTTGAAGTATTATTTGGATATCATATTATTGCTACTGGCTGCAGGTATATTTTTCTATACTTAATCCGAGTATGTTTTGGTTCTGAAATTGAGGCACTATGGGAAACTAATGTATCATTAAAAGAAAACAAAAATTTACCCAAGGAGAATGGTGCACAAGGCACCTGCCTATACAGCCATATCTGCATCGGAAATTCTCGGTGGAAGTTTACATTTGAATTAATACCTAAATTTGCAAGAGAAAAAAACTGATTAATTCTCATACGGAACTCATTGATGGTGGAATAAGTTTGACCTTATGTGCTTACATTTTGCTCATGTGAAGAAAATTTTGGTCGCCAAAATGAAATTGTAAGAAACTGGAAGGACTATGCGGACTTACATACTTGCCTTCTTCTAATTGGTCTTGCCACAGATTGACACCATTTTCTGTGAATAGGAGGAAAATGTAATTGATGTCAACATGTTTGTTTAGACAAAACAACTGTAACAAATGTTCAATATGCCTACACAGATGTGTGCTTGGGAGTCACCTGGTAAATTTCATCAGAGAATATAAAAATGAAACTGGAGATGAAACAAATAAAACATCCTGCATCAGAATATCCAGCTATCTGTAATTGATTTAATTCAGAGATGTTTAGCCATATGCCATATGGTCTGTTGACTGGAGATAATCTATCCAGTACCCACATCAACAGTCTAAGCCTTTCAGTTGAGACTTTATTTGCATAAATGGTGTTTATTTAAAATGTGTGTTTTTACTACCCAAAGTAATCCCTATTTAAATATCAGAACGGTGTAAATAAATAAGAAAAATTGCATTAAATAAGCAATTAAAATCAGTTGAACCAAGGTTTTAAAAGGCTAAAGGCAGAGGGCGGAGGCGAGGTGGTTGGGTGTGATAGGGGGGAGGCCTAAGCCTCGAACAAAAAAAAGTAAAATTTTATGGATATAATCTATAAATAATAAGGGCATGAGAAAATACAAAATCAAGATTTTATATAATATTATGTGGCTTATTTGATATATTAGACATGGATTTGAATCCTACCTGAGTATTTTTGTCTTCAATCTGATTAAAAACCTTGGTTGCATAATCTATGGAATTGTGGTTGAAGAAAAGACGAATCATCTCAAATAGTACAGAAGGGTCTTGCTCATGGCTTATTTTATTATTCTAGCATGTAGTGGGTAGACTTGGCTGATATTTCTGCACTTCTGCAACTGGGTGATGATTCCATATCGATCATCACTACTCCTATTTGAATTCGAATTTGGCAAGAAGGGAGATGTGCTGGCAACGACCAGGGTGAGAAACCATTGGCCAATCTGTTATTTCTTGTTTTCTGTAAACTTTCTTGTGCGGCAGGTGTCTATTGACTTGCACTCATAGTTCAAAGCCTTAGAGTGAGGCTCAATCTCAGGTCAGAATGGAATATAATGGAGTGCCAGAGCAACCCCCCACAGTCCAAATTAAATAGTTATAGATGCTTTTAGTATTTTGAGTAAACACAGCAAGATGGTAGGACATTATTGAAGCAACAAATACGTTTTATTCCAAATTAAATATTGTATGTTCCAAATAAAATATTGCATATTCACGAAGAATAAAACAGCCAAAACAAAGCATTGTTAAAAAAGAACAGAGCATCATGAGAAGCAAAAAAAAAAAAAAAAACACTAGAAAAGAATAGGAAAAGAAGGGACCTAGTGGTTCGTTTTAGTCTGACCCTTAACTCTGTCGATCTTTGCTGCTTTCTTAATTGTTTTTGGTGCACTAGTACAGCCTCACCCTTAACACTGGTTCATCTTCTAGTCTATTGACAGTAGTCAGTTTCTTCTCTCGTCTCCGACTCTTCAGTTTCTACAATTCTACTCTAATTCAAAAGTAACATAGAAAAATGTGCCCTAAGCTTTTGGATTTGTTTATTTTTCTTTAATCTCAAATTTACCCCTGTAAAAATATAATTATTCATCATTGACAACCTTAAAATTTGGAGCGTAGGCCTCAACGATGCTGAGGCTGAAGACAAAAAGGCTTACGCCTCTACCATCTCAAGGCCTAAGCCTTAGCTATTGGGGAAAAGGCTACCAAGGCCAGGCCTTTTTGGTCCGCCTCGCCCCTTGCCTCTGCAGCCTTTTTGAAACCATGAGTTGAACCATGTAAATCTTGTCTGCCTCACCAATTCAAGATTGTGTGCTACCATATATACAAGACCAATGTAGAAATTCAGCTCAACTCAACTATGTCTTGGCACAACTATATGGGGTTGGCTACTTGAATCTTGTTCCATCATTCCACTGTGTAGAAATTACATTTTTCTATTGTTCAAATATCCACATAGAGAATCTACCTTTCTGCAGACGTGATCCATAAAACATAGGAAATAAAATTGGGATTAATAGTATTATAGATCCTAAGCAATATTGGAAAGTAATGAAAAAATTATTCTTGTTTATCAAGTTTCTCTTTCTATTCCTGTTATACTTTACTGTGCCAGTTAAATTGCACTTTGCAAAAAATCTATATTTGCTTTAAGAAATTATTTGATTTAAGTTACTCTATCTGTCCAAGGCACAACTAAAGCCAATCCAGGGAACTCAGAGGTCATTACACAGGAAAGCCAATCAGAAGATGAGAATCTTGCATTTGTTGCTGGTGCCACTGGTAGAGTTGGTTCACGCACTGTAAGGTTAAATTCTACTCTCTATACTTCAGATCACAAAGGATAGTCCATTTAGCTCTTCGCCATAAAAGATGCTAATTTGTTGAAATTTTCATCAGGGAGCTTCTAAAACTTGGCTTCCGCGTCAGAGCAGGCATCAGAAATGCTCAAAAAGCAGAACCATTGGTGCAAGTGTGTTTTGAATTAGCACTTATAGGTTTATCCGTGGCTTCACATATTCCAAACATTTTGATGTTAACAAAGTATTATCTCTTTGCAGAGTGTTCAACAGATGAAACTTGATGCTGCAGTTGAAGCCACAGGAGTTCAACGTAAGAAAAAAGAACTTTGACTGCATAAAAACTTAAAATTTTCTTGAATGGTGAAAAAAATAAGAAAAAAGAATCATTTTGAAAAACAAGATGTTTGCAGCTGTCTGTACATGGCCATACAGTGAATAACAGATATTATTTGGTCTTTAGACCAGCTGTAGAGAAGCTTGAAATTGTTGAATGTGACTTGGAGAATCAAGATACAATTGGATCGGCTATCGGTGATGCATCCTTGGTGATATGCTGCATTGGTGCCAGTGAAAAAGAAGTTTTTGATGTCACTGGACCATATCGAATTGACTACCAGGCTACTAAAAACCTTATTGATGCAGGTAAATTCAGTGCTTGGACTTGCTTTATTTGTGGTTATATTGGTTGCTGTTACAGTGATAATTTTATGGTCCAATAATCCCAATTAGAATAAAGCAAGCAACATGACCCTAATGACCCATCAGAAAGTTCCAAAGTAATTACAAGTCTGGTGCAAAAACCATTGACTAGAACTGCCAAACTATCCACTTTTTCTCTCGGTGTGAAAACCATTAACTGGATTCTATGGTAGATTCACAATCCAGAGGGGGAAGCCAACATGCAACGTTTATAGGTTACAGACCTGATTAATATCTGTAATGTATTTGGAAGGGTATGCATGTATGTTCAGGGGAGGATAATGAGCTAGCCATCAGTTGATGATTTTGGGAGGGCCTTACTGTGCTCTCATTATCTATTATTTTTTCTTCCATTAATTAATACAGTTACCAAAGGTCTGGGCCATCTCTCTCTCTCTCTCTCTCTCTGCACTTGGAATTTTGTTTTTAATTGACATATCATGTTTTCTCCTTTTTAACTTCAGGCTCTTTTCTACACCTTTACACCTAAAAATCAATTAAAACTTTAGATTATTATGAAGTCTCCATGTTTTCTGCAAAACAAAATCATGTTGGGTGTTTTATCCTTCTGGAAATAAAATGGTCCACAGCAAGGATCTCATGGAGATAATATAGACCATAAGGAAAAAGATTCCTTGAAAGGAATGCTGGTTCTAGATGACTCAATTGGGAAAGATCTGTGACTTTTCCTGCTCAAGTCCTTGAGGGAGAAGACCAAAAACATACCTTGTGGTTTAATATTCCAAACTAGATCCATGGAAGACCTGAGTTCTCATATTTTTCACATGTGCAATCTGTGGGTGCTGAATTCAGAGATGTACAAAGGTTTCACTCTAAACATGATTAAGCAGAATGTAGTGGAACAGTTGTTCTCTTCACCTAGTTGTTTAATAGTTAATAGCCCCCCTCCCCCCAATCAAGAGAAGAGGAGGAGGTGACTTTGTACTTTGATGGAAGTGCACTAGGGAACCCGTGATTAGCTGGAATTGGTGGCATGTTTAAGAGGAGGGATGGTAGTCCTTTGTGGTTTTTTAGTGGACCAATAGGGACTGCAGATTCTACAACGACTGAAATTCTGGCAGTGCTAAATGGCCTCTATATTACAAGAAGTCTCGGATTGACCAACCTGGTAGTAAAAGGGTGACTCTTGCAATGCGATAAAGTGGCTTGGGGAGAAGGAAGACGAGCCTTGGAGATTGGCTCACTACCTGGATGAGGCTAGAGATCTGTTATACTCCTTGAATGTAAACATAATCTGGATTCCCAGGGCCTTAAACTCTGTAACAGATAGTTTAGCCAAATCTGGTGCACACAGGGAAAGCCTATATAGTGATAGTATCATGCCTTTGTAACCTGTACGAGGCTTGCCATCTTTGTAGATCATCTAATGTACTATTTCTTTTTCTTTAATAAAGTTACTATTTCTCTCAAAAATATTCCAAGAATGTCATTCATCAGAAATTTGGGCTATGGTTGTTTGCTCTAGTCTGCCCAAAAGTCATTTGAGCTGGCCCTGTGGTCCATTTCCTAGAACGCGTTCTCAACTCAGGGCACTGGACTACTAATAAAAAAACTTTGGGCACCAGACATGCTGTATCAGTAATGGCATCATAATAGCTGCTGGCTGCTGCTTATCATATCAATATTAGCTGTCAGTCAACTGACAAAAAGTAGAGAAATCCACTTTTAATGGGTTTACGCAACATATTGGATCATCCTTTTCAACGAAGAAATAAATTTATTAAAACCTGGGACACCTTCAAAATACCCACACAATTGCCATAACTAGAGATGACTTCACAGCTTTCCTATCCATGAAATTTAAACCACACTTATTCTGTCCTATCCATAAATGACTCCCTCCATTGCAAAACCTGCACTGCCACTTACTTATAAGCACTATGTATATTAAACTCAAAGCTCTGATACCTAAGTTTCTCAGTTCTTTTGACGGGTTAAGACCTTTTCCCTTTACATTTCTAGTGTAAGCTTCTCTCTTTTCTGTTTGTAGATATAGCTGGCACTTCATGATTATGTGCTGCACTTTTTTCAGGGTTGAGTATCCTTGTACCCTCCTCTTTCCATGAAAAATTCTGTTGCTAACAAGTAAAAAAGTGAAGAGGAAAAAGAAGGCCACAGTTGAGTGCCAACCCACCTGGACCTCAATCTTTACTGAAGAACATACCTGAGTCGCCTGACCTGTCAAGTATACTTGAATCTTAGTATTTGGGCAGGCAATTGATCCGCCTGGTATGAAGTTGGACGAACCCAACCCTCTGCCAACTCCCCTTGAGCTTGTTTTGCTGAATCTTCGAAAGGAGAGGGTATGAGAAATATGGATTATCTAGTGTTGAGAGTTTAATGGTGTAGGGGTAACAAGATAAAAGCTCTTTTGGGGCCCTAACATTTCAATATAATTGTATATTTTGTATATTCTGACTGCTGTACAGGGGAGCCCCTTTTTGGGATTAGGATGCCATTGGTATATTTTTAATATCCTAGGAGATTATGCTTATCTTATTATTATTTTTATTGATACATACTTTGATCTTGTTGTTAATCAAGAAAACAACGAAAAGAAGAAAAGAAAAGAAAATAAGAAGCCTTTATGATCATGAAATGGAGGGTGATCAAATAAAATTTTCATTCAGGGGAATGGAGTTCATTCTTTTTCATTCTTTTTCCCTTTCTTCTTGTAATTTGTCCTTACATTCAAAAATGGGATTGAACTGAATACCTTTTCTGAATTTCCAGCAATCATTGCAAAAGTTGACCACTTTATTTTGGTTACCTCCCTGGGTACAAACAAGATTGGATTCCCTGCTGCTCTTCTGAAGTAAGCATAAAATTAAATTTTTGCATAGATCAATTTAACATTTTATTAAATCGTTTTGTAAATGATGCAGCTATTGACAGAACCAAGTTAGTAGTGTCTCAATTATCTATTCAGCAATTAAGTGTTTTAACTGACCCTCATTTGTGCTTCTAAAGTTTGTTTTGGGGAGTTCTTGTTTGGAAAAGAAAGGCCGAGGAAGTACTGATAAGCAGTGGCCTTCCATACACTGTGCGTAACTAACATATGGAGTTTGATTTATTTAGTTGTGTTCTTGATGCATCTCTGCTCCAATTTTGTTTATTCATTTGATCCTGGTTTTCAGATAGTAAGGCCTGGAGGGATGGAGCGGCCTACCGATGCTTATAAGGAAACTCATAATATTGTTCTTGCTGAAGAAGACACTTTATTTGGTGGTCAAGTGTCAAACCTTCAGGTTTTCACATTTCTAAGCCTTATTTGCATTTAGTATATAGCTGGACCCTGTTTTCTTTGCTGGAGATGCATTTAATCAATTTTGAGACAAGAAAGGCTACACAGTTTCCTTGCCGTAAAAAAAGCCATATTGTTGTCTCCATGTTCATGTTTCCTTTTTTGTTCACTCCCTTGTTACTTAGAAGTTATTCTTTCATAAAGGTCGCCCATTTATTGAAAGCAATCACCAATTTCTTCCTGATGGGGGGTATATAATCAATTAAACAGAAAGAAATTTCCATTTGAAGGAGAATCTACTTTTGTAGGAAAAAAGAAAAAGAATTATGGAATTGAGGGCTTGGATGCTACAGAGTCACTGATATTTATAGTTTATACTTGATGAAAGATAAATTTCATTATGCATGGGAGTCAGAAATTCCAATATCTTCTTTAAGCATTGGTCCTGTTGGAGTTCAACTCTTGACTTTTGCATATAATATTCATATACTAGATTCATCCTTTTAAATATTCCAAGTTCTCCTTTCCTTACCTCATGAGTCTGCCATATGACTATAACCATGATTTTCAGTCTTTTGTCCAAGTCTATAAGCATTGGTTACTAACACAGTTATTGGGTTATGGAATCATATATATCAAGTAATCATCCTGTCATGAATGTAAATAACAGGACAAAAATTAACACCTCATATCACAATAAGTATAGGCCACTATGAGTCACTTGGTTGAGCATATCTTTAGCATATTTTGTTATTCATTTTCCTTAATTGTACAATTTTCATGTGAAAAAGAAAGAAAAGCTCAGCATTATCATAATGACTATTTACTTTGTGACCTTATCTGGCATCTGATAATTCTTGATATCGCCTTTCCAGTCGGCAACCAGGTATTGCATTTAATTACCTTCAACCAAAACATTTCTGTGCAACTTTGGAGTATATTGACCAGAGATATCTTATAGGTGGATTTTTGTGTTCACCCTAAAACATTTATGTGCTGACTGCTAACAACCTTAGTGCAACAAAATTTCCTTGAACCTTGTTTCTTGTAGACATCTAAGCAAAATATAATGGATTACCATAGGCATAATTTTTGAGAAGAGAATTAACTCGCCACATTGAATAACATTCCATAGAATATTTTTAGTATATTCTTTTGTTTCCCCCTTTCTCCTTGATTTCGTTTTACAAATATCATGTGAAGTCCCTAGTTTCTATGTATAATCTTTTTTTGTCATGCATCTCCAGGACTCATGCTTGAACTTTTTCTAAGTTAATCCATTTGGGATTTCAGTTATAATGCTTATATGCCATATTGTAGGTAGCTGAACTTATCGCATTCATGGCCAAAAATCGAAGTCTATCTTACTGTAAAGTGGTAGAAGTCATTGCAGAAACAACTGCAACACTGACTCCCTTTGGAGAGCTTCTTGCCAAGATACCATCTCAGCGTGTGGATAGCTCTGCATCAAAGGTAGGATAATTCTGTACAAAATAGTATTTCTATTCCATGAATACAGAGAAAAGGTAAGGTGTTTTATTAATCATGTTAAGAATAAAACCAATTCTTCTTTGAACATGGATATATCCTTCCAAAGGCCAATTCAATGTGGCTGAATGTCAATAGAAGTAACTCAAGTATACCTTTAGAGAGAGTGAGAGAGAATGAAGAAAAAGGGGTGCAGATTTTAATGGTACTGCCGCCCCAATGAATTGCTATTTTTATTAATCAGTGGAAGAGGTAAAGATAGGAATACCCCTGTTGCTTATATAAAAGAGAGAAACAATAACAAATAATAATAAAACAACAACAAATAAGCAACAAGTAGTGGGACCACAAATTAATTAGCTGTATCTCTATACTCCCCCTCAAGTGAGGAGTAGATATTCATCATTCCCAACTTGCATAGATCTGTCTCCTACTTGAATTCGCTAACTGCTTAGCATGTTGCATATCAGAGGCTATATAAGGAAGACATACTTCTTGGGAAGCAACTCTCTCTTTGATAAAGTTGCATATTGGAGGCTGTATTGGGTTATGAGCAATATTAGTGGTGGCTTGGTTTTCACAATACAACATTAAGGGTTTTTCATAAATAATGCCCAGTTCTTCAAGTAGGGATCTCAGCCATAACACTTCAGCAACACCATTACCCTTAAGACCTGCACTCTGCTTTAGCATCAAAGCAGTTAATAACATTTTGTTTCTTTCTCCTCTAAGAAATAAGATTTCCTCCAACAAGGGCACGATACCCTGAAGTAAATCTCC
This sequence comes from Nelumbo nucifera, assembly GCF_055504915.1. Taxonomy (NCBI): domain Eukaryota; kingdom Viridiplantae; phylum Streptophyta; class Magnoliopsida; order Proteales; family Nelumbonaceae; genus Nelumbo; species Nelumbo nucifera. The sequence continues at coordinate 22,916,942 of NC_142653.1, forward strand.
TATCATCAACACACTCGGCCAAATCTACATCAGCGCACACTTCTATCTTCATATGACTATTATTCTTGAAGAGTATACATTGGCATGAACACCACTTTAAGCAGGTTAGTATTCTTTCAACAACAAGAAGATGGGATGTCCTAGGGGGAGTGCATATATTGACTGACAACACTAATAGCATATGAAATGTCAAGATGTGTTAGGCAAAGATAGAGAAGCTTCCCAACCATTTGTTGATACATGGCTTTGTCTTCAAGAGGCTCAACCCCTTCCACATTTATCTTATGATTTTTCTCAATAGGTGTGTTTATAAGTCTAACTCCCAATTTTCCAATTTCCTCTAGGAGATCAAGGACATATTTCCTTTGGGAGATGAAAATACCATGCTTTGACCTAGCCACTTCAATTCCTAGGAAATACCGCAAATCACCTAGATCTTTGACCTTAAACTCCTTTCTAAGTAATTGCTTAAGAGAACTAATATGATCAATATCACTGCCTATCACCAGAATATCATCAACATACATGACAAGGAGATTCAAGGCAAAACCTGTTTTCTTGATAAAGAAAGTGTGTTCAAACTAGGCTTGTAAATAGCCAAACTTCTCCAAGGCAAGTCTAAATATATCAAACTATGCCCTTGGAGATTGCTTTAGACCATACAAAGCTTTTTTCAACTGATAGACTTTCTTTCTAGTATCTACATCATAAAAACTAAGAGGCAATTCCATATACACCTCCACCTACAGATCACCATTCAATAAAGCATTTTTAACTAATGATCAAAGTATCAGTATCGGGTATTGTTCAGGACAACTTGGGTACGAAAACGGATACTCTTTGGAAACGCATGGATACAGACGAAAAATATGGGAACACTTGGATACGCTAGGGAAATGCATACAAATTCCATAAATGTATTAATGACATTAAGTTTAATGTCAAACTAGCTACAAACAATGTATAAATACTTAGAAATTGCATATTTTAATGGTATATATGAAGAAATGTATTACAATTAATATAGCGGAATACATAGATATCTTACAATTTTATTGATATTACATCAATCGGGAGCCCAAGACATATTATATAGATTTTTTACAAATTAATACATGCACAAAGCCATTATTATTTTATTTTCTATTAAAGTCCAAGGCATGAAACATATGCAACTATTATATCAATTTTTTCTATTTTGTTATTATTAATATTTTATTTATATAGATTTCTTGAAATTAAAAATCAAATTTTCGATATAAATGTGTATGTTGTTTTTTTGGATTGCATGTAGACTTTAACATTAATAAAAGTTAATTTGGTTCATTTGTTGTCATGAAATGAAAGGTGGCTTGGTGGTTAAGGATGCATGAAACTCTTGGGCATTAGGCGACTTGGGTTCCTCGGTTCAAAACACACTAGGTCCCTTTTTTATAGTGAGCACACTTGTCAAACCAGGGTTTGATACACCTCCTAGGGCTATAAATAAGTTGGATCAGATCCGATCCAAATTCAAATTCGATCTGGTAAGAGCCAGATTTGGATATTTCCCTTGATCCTAACAAATCAGATCGGATTGAAAAAATCAATCCATTTAGTTAATGGATTTAATTCAGATATACCCTGATATAATATATTATTATATTATATAAATAATATAATATATTATTTATATTATATCATCGAGTTTTTTATTACAATTCTAATCAAAATCGGATATTTGCTAAGATATTTGAATTCGAATCATACTCTTGAAAATTTGACGGATTCTTATTAGATTTGAATAAGTTGAATTTCTTATCGAATCAGATCAGGTGTACCCTTTAGCGAATCCAATTCGATCCATTTGCAGCCTTAATGCTTCCATATTGGACCGTATCGGATGATATTGTAGGATACACACTGATACAGTGGTGTATCAGATTGACATACGCACGACTGGCAAAATGCACCTATAGTCATAGTGTATCTTGTGCCGATGCAGTCCCATGCTGATACGATATGCCCCGTATTAGGCATATCATGTCGATATTTTAATCCTTGTTTTTAACATCCATCTAGAACAATCCCACGAGAAACTTGTTGCAAGTGATAACAATACTTTGATGTTGTTAGTGATTGGTGCAAAGGTTTGTAAGTAATCAATGCCATAAGCCTATGTATATCCCTTAGCAACTAGCTGGGCCTTGTATCTTTTAATTTAACTATCGACATTGCACTTCACCGTAAATACCCATATGCACTAATAGGTTTCTTCCCTCTTGGTTGATCCACTAACTCCCAAGTATCATTTTTGATAAAAGCATCCATCTCAACTTTCATTGCTTCCTTCCACTCAAACACCATTAGGGCTTCCTGTACTATTTTAGGAATGGGTATAGCAACAATGGATGCCAAAAAATATTCATATGGTGGTGAAAGATGATCATAAGAAAGAAATTGGGAAATGCACTGGGCAGCAAATGAGGTACAAAGATGCTTCTCTTTGTGGATTGTGTAGAGAAGATGGGCCGAATGGCCCATAGGCTGCTTATCCTTTGTTTTTTATGTTCTTTGTTGTAATGGGCCTTATTCTTTCTTGTGTTATGTTTTTTAATTTTCTGCCCAACTAGGGGCCTCTCTGTAAATTATTAAAGTTTAACTTAATGAAATGGAATTAGGGGTGTAAGAGAGAAGGTTAATGTTCGAAAATCTCTCTTTCAACCCTAGTTGCCGCCACCTTCCTCTTCTTCTTATTCTTCTCTCCTCTTGAAATCTAATTTCTGCTACTTTCTTTTGAATTTTTGCAACTTTCTAAACAGTCCTTTCTTTTCAAAAGACTGTTTTTCTTCTTGGTATCAGAGCAGACTTGTTTTTCCCTCTTTTCACCTATTTTTTTCCCATACACAGTTTATATGGAGAACTGAATCGTATGAATAGTTAAAGAAACCTATTTCAGCCTAGTTGTTAGTGGTTTCTGGAGAGAAGGGGACTGGTTTTGTCATCCTCTTGACAAATTCAAGTGTGTTGCCCGAAATCCTAATTTTTTAGAGAAATCTGATTACGGGCCCCATAGGGAGTTTGACCTAGGCGCTCAGTGACTAAAGGCCTTCTCATCCTTCATCTTGAAGATCGAATCAAGTGGATTGGCGTTCTGTGAAGTCTACAAGGAGCGACTGAGTTTTCTCTGTTTCTCCTGGCTTTCGAGTGTGACGCAGGTTGCTAGTACGACGGCATAGAGGTTAGCTCACAACACAGTTTTTGTTCTGTCTTCATTTGTTGTTATTCGAAGTTGTTAGAAGTCATTTTCGAAGTATTTAAGAAGATGAACTCTTCAGAATTTGAAAACAAGCATGTTGCTAAATCCGAAGAGGTTGCGGGAGCCTCTGTAGACTCTACTGGCTGTGACCACAGTCAAGCTGGATGGAACTAATTATCTGGCTTGGTCACAATCAGTAAAAATTCATATCTGTAGTAGAGGCAAATGGGGTTTTATCTCCGGGAGCAGAAAGGCTCCTCCGGAAGATGATCCATCTTATGAAAAGTGGATGCAAGAAAATTATACTGTTATTGGGTGGCTTGTGAACTCAATGCAACCACAAATTAGTCAGCACTATTTGTGGATGAATTCAGCAAAGGAAATTTGGGATAGTGTTGCTGAAACCTATTCCCAGAAATTAAATGTGGCCAGGGTTTACAAGTTGAGAAGTGATGTGAAGAATTTGAAACAGGGGAAGAAACCATTAGCTGTATACTTCTCAACACTAAAGTCTTTATGGAAAGAAATAAATTTGATAGAAACTGTAGCTTGAGACACCACTAATGATGCTGAGACCTACAGGAAACTGGTTGAGAGAAACAGGATGTTTGATTTCTTGACAAGGCTGAATCCAGAGTATGACATCACAAAGCAAAATATCTTATCCAAGGATAGTGTTTCACTGTCTCAAGCCTATGCCTTAGTAAGTAGTGAAGAAAGCAAAAGACTTGTCCAGGTCCAAGGGGTTGGTCTAAATGATCACTTTGCTAATATGGGAGTGAAACCCAAGGGAGTTGCAGGGACTCCAAGTAGCTCAGGGAAGAAAGAGATTATCTGTGAGTACTGTGAAAAGCCAAAACACACTAAAGACAAGTGTTGGAAATTGCATCCTGAGCTTCTTCCTCTTCGGTTTTAAAAGAAGTCTGGTAATATGATGGCAGGGAGTGCCAATGTTGTTGTTGGTCCAAATAGTGACAGATACCAAACTGAAGAGATGACGGCTAGTGAGCAGTTAGCAGCTATAAAGGCAGAATATGAGAAGTTTGGGAGGATGATCAATCACCTAGAGGGTGTGGCCTCTTCTTCCAACCCTCTAGGAAATTCAACATCTTCTACATTTTCTCATTCAGGTATACGGGCTTCTGCCAATCATGCAACCATTTTAGGTAATCGTAGGATCCCTTGGATTATTGATTCTGGTGCTTCTGATCATATGACCAACCTTTCCACTTTGTTTGTTTCATATGATTTACTTCCTGGATGTGACAAAATCACCCTAGCCGATGGCTCTCTTGCCCCTATCTCCGGCAAGGGAACCATCAAGGCTACAGATTCCTTGGTTCTTCCTTCTGCACTTCATGTACTCAGGCTAAATACAAACTTGTTATCTGTAAGTAGCCTAACTAAGTCATTAAACTACTGTGTAACTTTCTTTCCTTCCTACTGTGTTTTTCAGGATTTGGAGTCTCAGAAGGTGATTGGGAGTGGCCATGAGGCGAATGGAATATATCTGCTGGATACTCCTGGACAGTGCCATGAACAACCTGGAAAAGCTGCTTTGGGTCTACATCTACAGAGTCCATCAGTCGAGTCATGTTATGTCATTTTCGTTTGGGTCATCTTTCTTTTTTTGCATTAAGCCATTTATTTCCAGAACTGTTTAAGGGAATTAATTTGTCCAGTCTTCATTGTGAGTCCTGTGAACTGTCAAAACATTGAGAAATAGTTATCCTCTGAGTAATAAAAGATCTTCTTCTTTTCATATTGTGCACTCTGATGTGTGGGGGCCTTACCACTTACCTTCAATGAGTGGCTACAAATATTTTATCTTGTTCATTGATGACTTTTCTCGGCACTTGGATATTTTTTATGAAGTCCCGTGATAAAGTTCCCAAACTTGTGAGGCAATTCCATGAATTTGTCCTAACCCAGTTTGATACCAGAATTAAAATTTTCAGATCCGACAATGCAAAAGAATATTTTGAGAAAAACCTGACCTGCTATCTCACTGATTTGGGGGTTATTCACCAAAGCTCTTGTGTTAGGACCCCAGAACAGAATGGAGTTGCTGAAAGAAAAAATAGACATATTGTTGAAGTTGCAAGAAGTATTTTATTTGCTTCACATATCCCTACAAAATTTTGGGGTGATGTTGTTCTCACTGCTACCTACCTTATCAACCATATGCCATCCAGGGTTTTGGGGTTTAAGTCTCCCTTCAGTCTTCTTCATCCGGACAAGGATCTTTTTCCTATTCCTCTTCGTATCTTTGGCTGCACTTGTTATGTACATATCCCAAGTGTCCATATACATAAATTTGAACCAAAAGCCCACAATTGTATCTTCCTTGGTTATTCCCCCACACAGAAGGGTTACTGTTGTTTTGATCCGAAGACTGGCACTCGGTATGTCTCAATGGATATCACCTTTGATGAGTTTTCTTCCTTTTATGGTTCTTCTCAGGAGAGACATTGTCCAAAGGGGGAGAATTTGTCACAGTTGTTTGCTCTTCCCCTTCTTGACCTAGTTGAGTCTTTTGCTAAGACTCTTCCTCCTTCAAATGAGTCAAGGGAGGACCAGTCATTTCACTTTCATTCCAGTGTTCCTATCCCTCCTCCTTTACCTCCTCACCCTCTTTTTAATCCTAGGTTGTACCAACGACAGAGAACCAGAAATGAGTAGATTGTTTCCCCTACAACACATGAGCCTCATGCACTTCCAGTTATAGAAGAGACAATAGGTACTGTTACAGCCCCTTTGGAGCCATCATTTTCAGACCTTGATATCCCCATTGCTATTAGGAAAGGAAAAAGGAAGTGTACTGCACATTGCATTTCCAAACACCTTTCTTATAGTTTGCTCTCTCCTTCATATTTTGCCTACCTTTCTTCTGTTGCTTCTAACCCAATTCCTAGGTCTGTGTCAGAAGCTCTTACTATTCCAGAATGGAGGGATGCTTTGAGAACAGAAATTGATGCCCTGCACAAGAATGACACTTGGGAAATGGTTGACTTGCCTGAAGGGAAGGATCTAGTAGGCTATAAGTGGGTATTTACTATCAAATATCATGCTGATGATACCATTGAAAGGTACAAGGCTAGCTGGTTGCAAAAGGCTATACACAGACATATGGGATTGATTATCTGGAGACCTTTTCCCTTGTTGCCAAGATGACTTCTGTGAGAATTCTGCTATCTTTGGCTGCACACTCAGACTGGCCACTTTATCAGCTGGATGTAAAGAATGCATTTCTGAATGGAGAGTTACATGAGGAGGTCTATATGTCTCTTCCTCCAGGGATGTATGAAACAGATATGAAAGGAAAGGTCTACAGGCTGAAGAAATCTCTTTATGGACTTAAACAGTCCCCTAAAGCATGGTTTGAAAGGTTTAGGGCTGCCCTTGTTAGCTTTGGCTATGTACAAACACAGTCTGATCATACCCTCTTTGTGAAGAGGAGAGGATCCTTGGTCGTTTACCTGATTGTGTATGTTGATGATATTGTTGTGACTGGTAATGATGTATCAAGGATTACTGATCTCAAATCTTTCCTTCATACAGAGTTTGAGATCAAAGATTTGGGGGAATTGAGATACTTTCTTGGCATAGAAGTTGCTAGATCCAAGGATGGGATCCTTATCTCTCAGAGAAAGTATGTTCTTGATTTTCTCTCTGAAACAGGGAAGATGGGTGCTAGACCAGTTGCTACTCCTATCGATATGAGCCATAAATTCTCTACTTCAGATGGAATATTGTTAAAAGATAAGGGAGTATTCCAGAGACTACTTGGAAAACTTCTTTATCTATGCATGACTTGGCCAGACATTGCATATGTTGTCAGTTGCATCAGTCAGTTCCTGCGTGCTCCCAGGGATACTCACATGGAAATAACAGAGCGGATTCTGTGTTATTTGAAAGGCTCCCCTGGAAAGGAGATTCTATTTGCTAAGCATGGCCATATGAAACTTGAAGCCTACATAGATGCTGATTGGGCCGGAAACATTGATGACAAAAGATCTACCTTTGGGTACTATAGCTTGGTGACAGGTAATATTGTCTCTTGGAGAAGCAAGAAACAATCAATTGTTGCTCGATCTTCAACCGAAGCAGAATACAGAGCCATGGCTCATGGAGTTTCTGAACTACTGTGGCTTAGATCCTTGATGGAGGAACTGGGTATTGAGCATGATAAGCCAATGATGTTATACTGTGATAATCAGGCCGCCATCAACATTGCTCACAACCCAGTGCAACGTGACAGAACAAAACATATTGAAGTTGACAGACACTTCATTCGAGAAAGAGTGGCTTCTGGAGAAGTGTGTCTACCTTTCATCACCTCTTAAGGACAGTTAGCTGATTTCCTCACCAAGGGCATTCCCACGGCTAAACTTCAGCATGATACTGGAAAGCTTGGCATGATTGGCATCTATGCTCAGCTTGAGGGGGAGTGTAGAGAAGATGGGCCAAATGGCCCATAGGTTGCTTATCCTTCTTTATTTTTTATGTTCTCTACTGTAATGGGCCTTAATTTGGGCCTTATTCTTTCTTGTGTTATGTTTCTTAATTTTCTGCCCATTAGGGGCCTCTCTGTAAATTATTAAAGTTTAACTTGATGAAATGGAATTAGGGGTGTAAGAGAGAAGGTTAATGTTTGAAAGTCTCTCTCTTCGAACCCTAGTTGCCGCCACCTTCTTCTTCTTCTTCTTCTCTCCTCTTGAAATCTGATTTCTGTTACTTTCTTTTGAATTTTCGCAACTTTCTAAACAGTCCTTTCTTTTTAAAAGGTTATTTTTCTTCTAATTGCAATAGGAAGATCAAGATCATTTTGAGGTAGGTTGAGGCTTAGTGGCAATAGATATGTCATTTGTGGTAGTAGTGGGTAAAGAAGCTATAGTACCTGGATCTAGTGCCATAGAGGAGACTGGAACTGGCCTAGACTGTTCATGACCGAAATCAACTTGCCTCCACTGCCTATGAAACATCCTCAGTTCTTTGCACTTTTGACAGTTCCCCTCAACACACTCCCCTTCAGTAACTGGAATAGGCAATGAGACTTCTGAGGCAAAAACACCCTTTTTACCACTATCCCCTTGAGCTGAAGCCCTAGGATAATAAGGGACATCCTCAAAAATCTAACATCCATAGACACAAAACCAGTCCTAGAGATAGGACCATAACAACAATACCCCTTTTGATTTTGTGCATACCCAAAAAAACGAAAAAAAAAACACTTGACTAACGATGAGGCCCAAGGATTTGAACAACAAGTGTACCCAAAAGTCTTACGGTGAATAGTGAACAAGTCCTTGTCTAGATATAACAAATTAAAAGGAGCTTTCATATATAAAACCTATGAAGGAACCCTGTTGATGAGATAAACAACTAAGTGGATGGCATCCTCCTAGACATTAGAATTCAGCATGATGCTCCTAGCAACTTCTAAGATGTGTTTGTTCTTTCTCTCAACTACTCCATTTTGCTAAGGTATATGGGGACAGGTACTCTAATGGACATACTCAAGAAGATATGAGGCCAAGGGTTTTGTAAAATACTCTTTGGCATTATATATAATGTTTTGTTCTAATTCCAAACCAAGTGACTAAATTAAAACCATTTGGTGAAAAGAACAGATTAGAATAGGGATCTCATCTTGAGAGTGCATAAGATAAACCCATGAGAAACGAGAATACTCATCAACAAATAATAAGAAATATCTATATCCCCCCATAACAATAATATGATATGGTCCCCAAACATCGGTATGCATAATTTCAAAAGGAATAATGCTTCTTTTAGTGCTTAATGGATAAGTTGATCAACAATGCTTTGCAAGTTTACAACTTTCACATCTCAAAGTGGACTCTTGGACTGACTCAAACAAAGTAAGAAAGAGACTCTTCAAAGACCCAAAAGATAAATGACTCAACTGATTATGAAAAAGCATAATCTAACTTACTGATTGAGAAACAAAAAACCTCCCAACTTCTTTATTCCTCCCAGGTGGATGTTCAAGCAAGTAGATTACATTCATCTCACAGCCAGTCCCATTCACCTTCCTTGTCGCCAGATCCTAAAAGACACAATAATCAGGAAAAAATGTCACTGAACAATTATAATTTTTAGTGATACTACTAACTGAAAGCAAATTAGTAATTTAGTATTGACCTTAGGAACATTCAGGACTGAGGACAACAAAATGGCATTAGACACTCTAACGTCTCCCTTGACAAAAATAAGAATAAGACAGCCATCAACAATGGATACTTTGTCTTTGCCAAAGGACAAGCAATAAGAGGTGAATAAAGACAGACTGTTCATATGATCAAAGGCACTCGAATCTACAATCCAAAAAAGGCTGATGTTACTTGGGGCTGAGGCATGAGGCAGGCCTGTATCTGAGTGTGCAAAAGCTGAGAATGCTGAGGTAGAAGTAGAAGGTACAACAGCTGTTTGAGACTATCCGGTAATGTCAACATCACTCTCCAGCTGATTAAAGGAAGCTCTGACTACAGCCAAGGAATCTAGGGAACTAGATCTAGTTTTTCTCGTGGATGGAAGCTCTTTAATAGCAACTGCATTGGCATTCCCTTTCTTATTCTTGATCCTTGCTAGAATAAAATGAGGATGAAGCTTCCAACAAGTGTTCTTGGTGTGTTTTGATTTTTTGCAATAGTCACAAACTCTTTTCTTCATTATTTATATCTACTAAAGCTGATCCATAGTTGGAATCTACAACATAACCTTCCTCTTAATTTCCTCACTATGTACTAGTGAGTAGGCCTGAGACAAGGTGATACTTATCTTTAATAAGGAGTTGTTGTCTCACAATGTCATAGTTTGAATTCAATCCATTTAGGAATTCAATCACCCTTTTCGTTTCAACAAGCTTACGTCATTGCATCATTTTGGCTCTCCCACTCAATTGTCTTCAAGTGATTAACTCACGTCATAAGGTTTTCAGGGTGGAGAAGTAAGCTGATATAGGTTCCTCCCCCTGTTTAAGATTGTTCATCTCACTTTTCAACTTATAGGCTCTAGCAACATTAAAGGGCTGAGAATAGGTCCCCTTCATATTATCCCAAATCTCCTTAGCAATCTTTGTACAAAGGTAGTTTTTGCTAATATGAGACTGCGTGGAATTGCACAACCAAGTTCTAACAAGGTAGTTTTCTTAAACCCACTTAGCATGTGACAGGTCTTCCTTTGTTGGTTTCTTAGTGTCTCCTATCACATATCCTAGCTTTCCTCTTCATCATAGCCATCATGGTCGATTGAGCACACTCCAAATAATTTGTTCCATCAAATTTTACTGCAGTAATCTGAAAAGAATTGTTGTCAACAACACTTCTAGTCCCCACAATTCCTTTCCCATGTGATTTGGATTCATTCCCAATTGCCTACGTGTGATTTGGATTCATTCCCACTCCTTTCCACACAAACTAGCCCCTCCAAGAGAAGAACTCTCAGAGAAAACCCTAGAATCAGCCCTGGAGAAAGTATAAAACTGATAACTGCTCTCTCTAGAGCATTCTAAAACAATTCTAATAACTGTTGATCTCAAGAACAATGTGAAATCTACCTAGAAAAACCTGAGTGCCACCTTCAATCAATGGTTTAAACCCTAAACCTCAAAGTGACCTGTTTTCTCTGACTCTTCCTAGTCACTGGGCAATCTCCAAGATTTCACACCTTGGGCACCTCCTATAATTTCCAATGACCTCCAAGAATCAGGCGGTGAAATCTGTAAACTCCAGCCCTAGAGAATTCTCATGTAGCTGGCTGGATGAAGTCCAAATGAGAATCCAAATTGATCCTAAACCTTGCTCTCATACCAAGTTGGCTGTAACCAATGGTAATCAGACCTGTGTTTTGCAAGAAAAACAGCAGAAGAGAGAAAAGAAAGAGGGAGATAAAGGAAGAAGAAGAAGAAGAAGAAGAAGAAGAAGAAGAAGAGAAAAGACAGAGAGAATGAATAAAAAGATGTGCAGATTCTAATGGTACTGCTGCCCCAACGAATTGCTATATAGGGCCCGTTCTTTTTTTTTTGGATTTTGAGAGGGGTGAAAGTTGGTCAATGTGATTTTAGTTCCCATTGACCAAGATACTCATGCTCTTTTTTCAGATTTATGTGGGGTCTATGGAAAATTTATTTTCCCTGGGTATTACTTACTCTTACCCAAGTAAGTAATACCCATCTCCTAGGTGGGTAACTTACTTTCCCACCTGGGGGGAAAGTTGCCAACACTTGGATAGGACAAAATTGCCCCTTTTAATAATGGCTTTTTATGGCTAAAACAGTCATTGTCTTATCTACCTGGGAAATAAAAGAACATGGGTAAATGCACTGACCTGGGCACCCGGGTAAGTAACTTCCTGAAAAACAAACGGGGCCTTATATTAATCAATAGAAGAGGTACAAAGACATGAATACCCATTCCACCTATATAAAAGAGAGAAACAATAACAAATAATAATAAAACAGTAACAAATAAGCAACAAGTAGTGAGACCACAAAATAATTAGCGGTATCTCTACACCTTTTTAACTAAGGTTGTTTATTTACTTATATTTTCAATCTTTTCTTTTTCTAAGATTCAATTATCAGTTTGTATATTGCATTAGATGCCATTGAATACATGCTTACAGAAATATACATGGCAAGTAAAACGGCTGTAAGATGAAAGATCAACAAAGGTGCTATTCTAATAAGTGCATTATGCTTTGCTTAGTATATTAGTTATAAGGAAAAGATGATTTCATACATTATCACTTCTCCTGTCTTATCAGGAACTGCAACGTTCAAAGTTACCTGATCTTTCACCCATATCTGAAGCTAAGAGTGATACCATTGAGAAAGAACCTGCCCAAATGACAGTGGAGACAACAAGACCACTCTCTCCATATATTGTGTAATTTTGCTTAACTAATGGTCTCTCTCATAAGTATAGGACATGAAGATTTAACTAATAGTCTCTCTCATAACTAATAGCCCATTCAGAAAGAACTCTATGGGCTAATTGTGCATTTTCCCTCTTTTTTTTTTTTTACTCTGCAGATATGAAGATTTAAAACCACCAACATCTCCTACTCCAACTCCAAGCAATGTTCCTGGAACTTCTCAAGCAAGAGATACAGGTTCTGTAGAGGAAGAATTGAAGTCCATCGTTTCAGATATTCAAACTAACTTGTCAGAATCCACAAGCACGGTTGCTGAAAAGGAATCTATCCAAACAGAAATGAAGAAAGCAAGGCCTCTCTCTCCCTATATTGTGTAAGCCCACATAATTGACATAATTGACATCAAGGATCATAGTATCAATTTAATTTACTTTCATTTTTACTATTTGATTATATTCCTCAGTTATGATGATCTAAGGCCACCAACATCTCCTACTCCAACTCCATCTGGTGGTCCCAAAGTACATATAAATGTCAAGCAAGCAGAGTCAAAGCCTGATGCAGCAGATGTTGGCATCAGCATACCACGTCCAATAACTGCTGATGCTGATACAGATTTGGCTAAAGATGAAGTGCAGAAAGCAGGGCATCTTTCACCTTATGTTGTGTAAGCCAAGTTAATCTAATGCCTGCCTATTATAAAGTCACGGGGATGGGATGATTTCTTTATGAGCTGAGATTGTTTTTACAGTTATGAGAATTTGAAACCACCTACATCTCCAGCCCCCACACCAAGTGGTTCTCAAGAAAAACTGGTTAAATCCGTGCCACCAGTCAAGGCTGAATCACCATCTCCCGCTGGTAGTTATGTAGCAGAGAGAACACTTACTGAAATAGTTGAAAGGGAGTTTCCTCAAGTTCCAACTCAGAAACCAAGTAACCTTTCACCATACTATGTGTAAGACTACCATCTTAATCTTGAAATAGTTGACTTGACCTAATCTTAATCTTCCTCTTGTTGCTACTTCAAATATGCTATAATTATATTTATTTTCAGTATTACTACATATTTCAACCTAGTTGTACATATCCTTTTACTAATTTCTTCTATAAATGTTCCCTATCTAGAAAAACATAAAAAGGTCAATATTATATGTGAACTGATGATCTATGGATCATAGTACAATTAAGGCTTACTATTACCCTCTCAATAATTGGACAAACAACTTCAATATCCAAGAAAAGGCAACTACTGCTTTTGGAGGAATTATCTTTCATTGATTTATAATAGCATGCATCTTTCTCTAGTTTTACCACAATTTTTCGTTTTCTGTCTCTTAGAATGAACAGGACAAAAACAGGACCAAATAGGTCATTTTTACCTGGTTGGTATTTGAGTGGAACTGAGCGCTTTTCTTTCTAAAACACTTTGTAGGCCTCAAGAGATGTTAATTGTGAACATCCTTTGCAACAATTTTTCGATTGATATCATTATTTTTTTCTAGTTACTGAATACTACTTTTTTTAGGTATGATGACTTGAAGCCACCTACTTCACCATCTCCTAGTGTACCTACTGTATCTATCCTCTCAACGTCTACTACAGATGGTGGAGCTCTGATGCCTTCCAAGTCTAGCAACGATGAAGCTCAACCTGTACCATCTGATAATCCGGGAGTCAAAGAGCATTCTGACAGGCCAAAATCAAGGCCACTTTCTCCTTTCACTATGTAAGCTATAATATTCTCTTTTTTTTGTGAATTCCACATTGAACTTTTAATGGGAAATCGTGTCTTCCTACATGCAAATGCATACTTCTTTCAAGCTTGTGACCTGTATGTTTCAACCTGAGGATTTCAATCATTCTAGAATATTCTCATTTAAGCCATTCCGATTTATTTCCATCAGAAGATTTGAATCATTCAATTTCCAAATCTTATTTTCTCTTTGCCAATGCACAGGTATGAGGACTTAAAACCCCCAACCTCCCCCATGCCATCCTAAAGTTATAGGACTCTCCATTGACCTACTGAGGTAAAGTAGCATCTCTTAAATCCCATTTCTAATTGATTGAGTAATCCTTGTTAGGGCATTTGAAAGACCTGAATAACCTTGGATTACATGAAAATAACACATTATATTTGTGTTAGAAAAGTTGGTGTAAACACATTACATTCGGCTTCAAAAAAAGAAAAAAGAAAAAACATTACATTCAATTTGAATTTGACCAAATGCAAATTGCAAGTCAAGGGGGTGTTTGACAACATGGTTGGTTTTGTTTTTGAAAACAAAAACAACTGCCACGTCAGCTGATGTTGGCAATTACTTTTGTTTTAAAAAACTAAAGTTACAAAACCAACCATATTGTCCAACACCCCCTAAGTTTTCTCTTTTGCTTTTGTTCTTCCTGGAATGCCATCTTCATCATTGTTTAAATGTGAAAATAATGCAGTACGGGGTCTGGACAGTCGCATAGGATGACCTGCCGAGGTTTAAATTCAAACCTGTTGGATTTGTGAGGGTGTGGCAATTGGCAAACACGTACTACATGGATATGCAATTTTCAATGGAATTCGCTCGTCTAAACCTCTCTATTGGTTTGTACTGTTTACATTAATTTTCTGATTCGAATATTAATTTTGTTTTAAGTTTCAAGCTTTAAAGCCTATTCTTCTTTTCCAAATCTTCTTGCTTCTCATAAGGTCTTACAAGTTATTACTTGTGTCTTGGGCTCTTAGCACATCATTCTACGATCCCGCATCTCCTGATCACTGAACTTGTGTACACAACATCCTAACTGTCATCATGGTGAGATGTTCCCAATGTGCATGTGCCGCTGTGGTGTTATATCCGCATGCTTGTGGTCAGCAGATCTGCACCCGCATGCTATGAGTTTGGCTTCAGTTCCAACAGTCTTACATTGGGAATATCTCCCTATTTTGCGTTTTATTTCAATGAGTTAAGATTTTCTACCCACAAGAACCCTATCTACGTCTACCCACTCATTACAGCTGTACGTTGAAAACATCTTCCATGTTTGCATGTTATCATTCACGGGGAGATGTTCCCAATGTATAGCTATAATATCTTGTGGGTAGGCGTGGGTAGGATTCATGTGGGCAGGAGATCTGAATTGGATTTCAAGGCAAATGCAAGGTTGCAAGAGGTTGTTCGGTGTGAGCACGAATTTAGAGGTGTAAAGTGGGCTGTGCCAGCCCATGGGCAGCCCGTGCAAGGTGTGGGCCGTGCTGTCTTCTCCAGTGAAAATTTTGGGTGTTGGCCCAGTACGGCTCATGGTCTGGGCCCATGCTATGCCATGGGCCGAGCCTTGGGTTAGGTCGGGCCAAAGCTATTTATTTAAAAAAAATCAACAAAAAAATTAAAATTTTAATTTTATATGAATTTTGTGTATAAAATTGCTTATATATGTAATAATTAAATAAATTAGTATAATAAAATTAAAAAAAATATATATTTATTTTATTAATATATTATTATATAATTATAATTTTATATAAAATATATATATAAATATATGTAAAATATATATATGGGCCGTGCTGGGCCGGGTTGCAGGATGGGTTGTGTCGGCCTACGGGCCATAGACGGCACGGCCTGCTCGGTTGTGCTATGCCATGCCGACTCATGGACCTAAAACCCCAAGCCCAGCACGGCCCGATTTATACCTCTACACGAATTTGCACCAACTGAAGCTGAACTCGCATGCTACTGCTTCACTTTAAGTAGTGTGGCTAGTGACGCGGCTACATTCACAATGGTTCTCGGCATGCTCGGTTGTGCTATGCCATGCCGGCTCATGGACCTAAAACCCCAAGCCCAACACGGCCCGCATGGTCGTGCCGGGCCGCTAGCAGCACGACCCAATTTATACCTCTACACGAACTTGCACCAATTGAAGCTGAACTCGCATGCTACTGCTTCACTTTAAGTAGTGTGGCTAGTGATGCGGCTACATTCACAATGGTTCTCAGCCTGCTCGATTGTACTATGCCATGCCGGTTCATGGACCTAAAACCCCAAGCCCAGCACGGCCCGCATGGTCATGCTGAGCCGTGGGCAGCACGGCCCGATTTATACACCTCTACACGAACTTGCACCAACTGAAGCTGAACTCGCATGCTACTGCTTCACTTTAAGTAGTGTGGCTAGTGACGCGGCTACATTCACAATGGTTCTCGCGCGCCTGGTCTATTGACCATATCAATGTTGTCAGGCTCGCTATGCAAATAAAACCGTTTTTGGTCATTGGGTCAGGTTGAGAGATTCAACCGATTGGTTCTCCCTTTAAACCGTCTGACCCGCTCAAATAAAAAAAACAAAAAAAGAAAAGAAAAGAAATGCCAAGTTATCTGTTAAAGCTATTTTGCATCAAAATAATCTCAACTCAATAAATATTATGCAACTTGTAACACTGTTAAAACATGTATTTCCCGAGTGTAAATGTTTCTAAGGGCCTAAAAACTGTTTTGGCCGCCGCTCCTGGTTTGAAAAATCTGATCTTCCTACAGTCCGATCCAGCTCCAAATCTGACGACACTGGATCACATTTGTGAGTATGGATTTCATCCTCACAAAATCCATTATGTCTTTACGGCCTTTGCATGTGTGCATTGGAAACATTTTCATACTTTATTACTATTAGAAGGGTTGTGAGGACAGTGTAAGTTTTACAAATCCGAATTTCACATTTTTATGATATGATATGATGTAGAAACATTTTGTTGGTAACATATCCGGAGTGTTGTTGGACACTTGGACCCACTCATTCGGACCTTCCAATAAATTTTTCGCCACAATTCCAATGATAAGGGCTCTTATTGGTAATTTAAAATAAGCAATTAAAGGCGGATGTCGATGCAGGTTGTTAGTTTGGGACTTTGGCCACCGGTTTTTAGGTCAAATGATTTGATCGTCCAGTCCAAAACCCGATCAAACGGCATTAAAGTCCAAAATCAGACCTGGAGGAATTTACATTTGTGCCCTACAATGTTCCACAATACACCCCCCGTGTATTGATAACATTTCCGGATGATAGTATTAGAATGATATTTTCAATACACAGCGGGGATGTGTTGTAGGACATTGTAGGGTGCAGATCTGAACTCGACCTGGAGCCATAACACGTTCTCGGGTCAATAGGTCTGATGGCTCCGACTGCCCAACCATGGGACAATCAATTCAAGTGAGGAGGAGAGAGGAATCAATTTTGATTAATTTTACCAGAGTTGGAGAAAGAGAAACAAAATGGAACTCTTTTTCTTTTGTCCTTTTCAACACCAAACACCAAGAACAGCGAACTTTGTCACCCATTGTTTCTCTCTCCTCTTCCTCTTTTTTCTCTTTTCTTCCATTCTCTTTGTCATTGCAACCCCCAACCAAAACCAGTTCCATTAAACACATGGATACCGATCCTGAGAGTGTCGATGGGTGTCAACAGACACAGGCGGTGATGGGTGTTGATGCAGGTTGTTAGCTTTTATCAAGATCCACCCAGGCAATAATATAGATGCGCAGGAATCGTAGTTTGGTTGTCAATGTCAATCTCAATCATAAAATAGATAGATAGCAATATAGTACAGATCGGCAATGGGCCTGGTGGTTCGGTGCTGCAAAATGGTGGAGACTGGTGGCTCAAAGAGAATCGGTTGAACTAACAAACTGAGCAGCAACTGCCGTTAATTCTCATTAAAGTTTTCAAGATGATGTGGCAAATTAGTCGGCTATTGGCCTATTGGGCTTTTATTGACTATTATGTGGGCTAAGGACAATAGACGGGCCTTTCTTTGGGCGTCTGGATGAACTGGACACAAGAGTGTACACACCGGGCTGGGCTAACTGTCACGAGTGAACACACCGGTGTTCAGTACAGATGGGCCCAGATGGAATCTACAGTGAATACTGGGGTAGTCACTCGTGATAGGTAGGGGTGTCGATTAACCGGTTTTGGAGATCAAATCAGCTCCCTACAAGATTGCCCCCACAACGTCCCACGGCATATCTTATTGAGAACATCTTCCGATGATAATATTAGAAATAATGATATCATCATCAGGAGAAGTTTCCAATACAAGGCAGGGATGTGCTGTGGAACGTTGTGGGCGGCTGATTTAAACTCCTGGTTTTTGGGTTGGATTCAATCCAAACTAGAACTAATCAAATTGGATTTGAACAGCCCAGTATAGAAATTGGGTTAGACTAAATTTAAATAAATTCATCCACTCTTATCGGTTTGAGTTGGACTTAATTCAAATCTTTACAATAGAACCGAAAACAAGAACCTTCGCATATGTGGGGGAAATTTTGCAAAAAAGAGCTTTCTGAGATCAAGAAGATTAATAGTCTATCCTGAAAAAGATTAATCTATAAAATGAACAAATTTAAAAAAAAAATTGTGAAAAATCTTTGATTTTAATCAATGTTTTCAAAACCGGACCGGACCCGATGGTCAAATTGGAATAATTGGGAATCGGTCACCTGACCAGTTTTGTTTTACCCCAAAACCGCTATTTGACCAAAAATCATTGATTTTGTTAACAAACTGCTGACCCGAGCAATTGAACCATTCGACCTAGGAATGGCTTTTTGCCGTTTTTTAAATTTTTATTTTTTATTTTTTTGTTAGAGCGGGTCGCCCATTCAGATCAGATGGCCAGACCGTTTGACTGGAAATCGGACCAGATGATTGGACCGAAAAACCAGAAACCAATCTCCATTTTACCCCAAAACCGTTATTTGGACAAAAACTCTTTATTTGGTCAATGAACCACTGACCCAGGCAGTTGAACTGTTTGACCCAAGAACGATTTTGGCTGTTTTTTCGGTTTTCTTAAAATTTTTAATTTTTTGTTAGAGCGGGTTGTCTATTTGGACCAGACGGCCAGACCATTTGACTTGAGAACTAGATCCCCAAATCGGTTCTCTATCCCATCTGGTTTTAAAATCCTTGATTTTAATGTTTCAGATTTTTGTAATTTTAATTTGAAATTTTACTCGCATGGTTGTTAGATTATATAAAAAATTTTGATATTTCATTCGGTTTGAATTGGGTTGGACCCAATTTAGTCTATTTATATTTTAATGGACTGGATTAGATTTGATTTGCACTGGATTCGGACTGAATTGAGTTTGGTCCATTTGTAAATGAATTCACATTGGAACACCCTTAGTGATAGGTAGCCCAGCCTAGTTTGTACAATCTTGTCTCCAGCTAATCCGAACTTTTTCTTTAGCTTTATATGTGGGTATTTGGCATCAATGCGCTTCACAACCGATTCGTTTCTACTGGTGTATTATGTGTGCCACATCAACAAATAAATGGAATCGGCCAGAAAATTGCATTTGGCACTCCTGATTCTTAAAAAAAAGAAAAAACATTTTTGTAATGATTAACCATGCAATTTAGAAAATGAGGGGTTTTTTGAAACGTTAAAATGATATTTCTTGAATCACCCTGAAGATATGGTACATTGAAATTTGAAAAAGCTAGTTACTTTTTGAGATATCACACATTTTTTATTATATGTTATGATATTAATGCAAATCACTTTAAACGCTTTGCGTACCGTTCGATTTATCTATATATGTTTTTAGTAGAATAAGTTGTTTACGTTTCCCGAGACATTCTCGATTTTCCAAGAAATGGATCGCTTGTGAAACACCTTGATGCCAACCAACTAGTAGCATAGGACTCTGGCAACTTAAAATGGTTTCACTTTCTTCAACCCATCTCCTGTTTTCACTATGGATCTGCTACTCAGTCTTCCTACAACACTACCACTGTATATTGGGAACATCTCCCCATGAATGACAAGATATGAATAACTGTAATGTACCGTCACATCTACGCCCCACAAGGGGGCACCCCACAATGTCCCATAGTACAACCTGACCTTGTATTAGGAACATCTCTCCATGATGTCTCATCATCTCCCGTACTATCACTGGGAGATGTTCCTAATACAAGGTCGGGATGTGCTGTGGGGCATTGTGGGGCACCCCTTGTGGGGCTTAGATGTGAACTCTTAATGTACCATGGTTAGAGATGTGAGAACCAATGTTTTCGAACCACCGTTGACTCGGATAGTCGGACCATTCGGCCCAGAAACCATCCAGGCAACCGGTTCCATTTTACCCCAAACCCAGAATCTGGTCAAAACTGTTGAAAAAGTCAACAAACCGTTGACCCGGGCGGTCGACCCATCAACCTGTTCAATGGTTTTTGACCGTTTTTTATTTTTTTAATTATTCTTTAATTTGTTTATTTTTACTGTCAGAACGAATCTTTCATTCAAATCGGACGATTGGACTATTGATCCGAAAACCGGTGGCCAGAATGATTCTGTTTTCGAATCGTTTTTTAAAATGTTGGTGAGAACAGATTGTGAATAGCAGGAAGCCATTTTACTCGAGACAGTGGGACAATTTTTGCTAATAGGAATGCCCATTAATTGAACACAATCGATTTGAATCTAATTCTGGTTTCGGATATTCTTTTAGGCATATAACCACATCAAACTGGACTTTAAAATTATGATCCGCAAGAAGGGGGACACTATATTGTTGGCCGTAGGGAATGGACCTAGCGTGAGGTTCGTAGTTAGGATCCAAATTGGAATCGGAATTGTTTATTCCCATCGCATGTTTGGTTCAAATAGGAATTTTGAGTCGGATTCAAATCATTGTTATTTGGTTCATTTGGAATTAAAATCGGAATCAATTGAAAATTTTCAAATTTATATTAATTTATTATTATTAAATTTTTTGATAAGCACTTTTATGAATATGTTATTACAAGTTTATTAATATTCTATTAATAATTATTATTTATAATTATTAATATATTATTATTATTACTTTAATAATATTTTATGATTTTATTAATATTAGGATTTTTTATTTTTTTTGTCAAAAATTCTTTACTTCCTAATAGACTCTGGATGGGAATCCCCCTAATTTCTACTTTGTATCCTTTCTAATTGAATTTAATGAGACATCAATTCACTATATAAAGAGTATATAACATTTTTGTTGAGTAGATATATGCTAATAATTTTTTATTGACAAGGATCAAAGTATCAATATTAGGTTTTGTATGGCCTCTTGATACTCTTGTTATATAAAGGTGTGATTTTTTATAAAACATTTAGATGGTGGCATGAGTTGCTATTTAAAGTCTTTTGAGAGCTTTGAAAAAGATGAATTGAATTGAATAGAGCGTTTATTGCCTGTTAATGGTGATTTTTGGATCAGGTGCTTTGGTTGAACTGTGGAGATTATGTGTTCATTTGTCACCTCGCAAATATGAAGACTGATATTACGGAGAAACATATCACGAATCCATTGTCGTCTAGTCCGGTTAGGATACCTGGCTTTCACCCAGGCGACCCGGGTTCAAATCCCGGCAATGGAAGTTTTTACAATTTTGTTCTGTACTTTCCAACCATCTAATCAATTCCTATTTTCCTACAATGTCGCTTTGTTTTCTCGGGTTCTACAAAGACGGACTAACTGAAATGACACGGGCATGATCTTTCCTCTGTTGCCGTGGAAAAGATGCAGAAACAATTACAACCGAGGGATATAAAGGTGTGGAATTCCCTTTCACAATGATTGTTTTGATGTGGTTATTGAGATGATAAACATATAAATATGATACGCATAAGAGAACCTACAATAGTATCCAAGGTACCGGCAATTCATCTCAATTTCTCTGAATCAGGTAACATAAGCCGAAAATCATGTCTGTTTTTCCCTGCTTTTGTTCTCTTTTAGTTTTTCTTGTTGTAATATGAATATCCTGCAGCCCTGTTTCTGGGACCATTGTTTGAAGCTCCAAAGTTTACCCGGTCCATTGAGTGGGAGACTTTTACATGCATGTTTTATGTTTGGGATTTGTTGAACTTATTTATTGATTTAATCGATCAGTCGACATTTCATGAATGTACTCATTTCTCGTTGTTTATTTGGGGGAGGAGATTAAGATATTGCAGAGGATCTGGGCAGATGTCTGACATACTGCGTATTTGTTTTCTTCGGGAGTAGACTGGTAAAAGTGAAGATTACATTCTTGGGATAATGTCAATGGGTTGGATAACTGAAATTGATTCAACTCTCTTTCTTGGTTTTTATTTTGTATTTTTTTTACAGTCACACATTACATTTAATTGTTAGATTCAACTTGCAATAAAGAAAGCAGGAAGGTGACTGTGAGTTAGGGATAACTCTATACCTCAACCCACAGATAAGCTCGAAGCCCATACTGATCAAGGAAGATTTGGCCTGACCTCGTAACCATTCAATATGTGGCAAAGGCAACAGCTCGGCACAACAGCACGCCCAAGGTGTGAACTCTGAAAGGAGGAACCAACGGTCCGAACTCCTCACAAGGAGCCTGGATTCCTCGCAATGAGCCCGAGTTCTCCCTTAGACCCCGAGCCTTGCGAACATAAAGAGCAACAACCCGAACTGGCCCGCCCCATGGCAATTCGGGCTACACCTCCATCCGAACTCAAGACTTCACCTCGCACACCACTCCAGCACTTCGCCTCCAGGACGCCGAACTGAACAACCAGACCGTATCTGACACCGAAGGAGTCCGTATCCTGAGGCGGCGCACCTGACTGACTTGGGATCTGACGCTTGACAACCGCACTTCAATGGCCACCTGCCACCGCCATCTCTAGTTACAAAGACGGCTCCGACAAAGAGAGCAGTGGCGGTTCTGCCCCAGCAGAGGTGATGACACCCGAACTGGCAGAAGCGTAGAGGAAATCATACCCAACCTGACAGAAGCTTAGGAGTGAGTGCACGAAGTGGTTATAAAAGGCCCCCTTCCCCCCAAGAAGAGAGGTATGTGATAACTTTGCGCCATTTGGTTTTTATCTTGCCTTTGAGGAAATAATAACTTGAGTTTCAGAGCATTCTCATCGGGTTCTTCCCTGGAGATTACTCGCTTTCTCCTTCGTTTCAGGCACCTTTTGCTCCAGCCCGAGGCAAGATCTTTGACAGATAGGATCGGCCGGATTGCGCACCATCAATTGGCGCCGTCTGTGGGAAACGCTTCTAAAAGCCTCCCTCTAAAACTCTCATAACCTCCTTCTTCCAGCAATGCTGGACGTAGCACGGAGATGAACGCCCCCGGGGAACAACTTCAAGTCCTCGTGGTGTGCATCGGACAGCTCACCATCCCCCTTCCGGTGGATGGGATCCCCAGCCTGAATGCGCCACGAACAGTGGCGCCAGTGAACCTTCCCGCCGTGAACGTCCCCCTTCCTCTCCCTGTCGAGATAACTTTTACCGAACCAACTGTTGTCCCCTTGGCGACTAGCCAGAGCCAGTTTGACGACTTGATGCAGTGCATGCGGGCAATGCAAGCCCAAATGCAGTAGTTCCAACAACACCAAGTACTGCACCACCTCTCTCAGTATCACTATCAACAGCAGTTCCCCCAACTGCCTCCTCTGAACCAACCACAGCTTCCACCTCGGCACCCTCCCCTCAGGGTGAATGCCATCACCGAGGAGAAGCCTCCCAACATCAGAACCCCCCTAACAGCCAGGCCTCATCCCCGGGCCGGAGGGAAAGAAAAATCACCCCTGCCTCGCAGTTCGCCGGCGGGTCGGGAACCTCGCCCGCCAAGTCAGCACCTCGGTGCTCCAAGCCTGAGCTCCCGCTCACAGAGAACCGATTTAGCGTCCTAGCAGCGGACTACCAACAGTCCGGGCCCATCGAGCTCGGCAACACAGAGGCCAGCATCGCTAGTATTAGGCCCATCCAACAACGAAGACGCCGGCGAAGTTGCCGAACTGCCACCCGTGTCCTGTTCGAGCTCAGAGATAAAGAAGAGACAAGCTCGGACGAGGTAAAAGCTGCCTCTATTCTCTTAGTTCCTTCCCCCCTCTCATCAGAACTCCTCGCAGTGCCCATGCCCAGAGACTTCAAACTCCCCCCTTTAGACAAGTATGATGGGTCCTTCGACCCCAACGACCACGTCGATGCCTTCCAGTCCTAAATGCACCTAGCAAGGGCCAGTGAATCGTGCATGTGCGTGGCCTTCACCACCACCTTCAGGGGGTGGCCCGCACCTGGTACATGAACCTGGCCTCCGGGTCAATAAGAAGCTGGACCCAGTTTGTGCAGGTCTTCACCGAATACTTCGTTACCAGCAAACGGTGCCCCAGAACCGAGGAAAGCATCTTCGGAGTAGTCCAGAGGGAAGGAGAGTCCATCCGGGGCTACATCAAGTGGTTCAATGACACGTGCTTGCAGATACCGCGACTGGACCCCGTGGTGCAGCTCACGGCGGCCAAGAGAGGAGTAACACACAAGGAGTTCAAATGGCACATGGTAGCTAGCCAGCCCGCGACCGTGGCCAAATTCCTCAAGCTCGTGGATAAGTTCATGAGAACAGAGGAAGAGATCAACCAAAGGACCGAAGGCGGGATCAAGAAAAGGAAGAGAGAAGGCGAGCCCTCCAACCCAGATGATAGAAGAAAAAACCCGGCCCAGGAGGCGAAGCCAAGCCAGCCGTTCCGAGCTCCCTTAGAAGCTCGGACGGACTACACACCCTTAAACACGAGGCAGGCCAAGATCTTGATGACGATCAAAGGCGCCCCATACGTAAAATGGTCACCTTGCCCAAAAGGGAACCCAAACGAGAGAAACAAAAGCATGTATTGCATTTTCCATAGAGATCACGGTCATAGTACCGAACAGTGTAAAAATCTCCGGGACGAGATAGAGGGACTCATCCGTCGCGGATACTTGAGAAATTTTGTACAGCGCAATAATAATAATAATAATAATAATAATAATAATAATAATAATAATAATAATAATAATAATAATAAGACAGGTCGACAAGGGGAGCACGGTAGGGACGCCCCCGAATCCAGCAGCAGGCCGGCTGAACCATCGCAAAAACAGCCTCCGGAAGAGAGGCCAGTTCGGGGAACCATCCACGTGATAGTGGGAGGTTCGGTGGTAGCAGGTTGTACTTCGGCAGCAGCCCGGGCGTCAGTTCGCAAAGCTGCCCAAGAAGAACAGAACCCTCCGAAGAGGCCGAAGACGGAGGAACCGATTTTATTCATGGAAGACGATGTGCGGGGGGGGGGGGTCCACTACCCTCACGATGATGCGCTTGTCATAAAACTAAGGATCAGCGACTTCGAAGTCAGGCGTGTACTTGTCAATTCGGGCAACTCGGCGGACATTCTCTTCAAGTCGGCGTTTGACCAGCTTCAGTTGCAAAGAAGCGAGTTGAAGCCCGCGAACACTCCTCTGGTGGGCTTCAGCGGAGAGGAAGTCAGGCCCCTCGAGAAAATAACAGTACCTGTGGAAGTCGGCACATGGCCTTATGCGATGAGACTCAACCACGATTTCCTAGTGGTCACAACCCCCTCCCCATACAATGCCATAATAGGGCGGCCAATCACGCATGTCCTACGGGCAGTGGTCTCCACCTACTATTTGGCAATGAAGTTCCCTACAGACTTCGGTGTGGGGGTAGCGTGGGGCGACCAGCTCGAGTCCCGCAAGTGTTATGTTGCCGCCCTGAAGTGAAAAACCAAGGTGGCCGACGATCTCGAACTGGAGCGTCCTACGGAGCAAGGCGAAGAACGAGCTGCGCCCACAGAAGAAACGGTTGCGATCCCAACTTCGGCTGCGAACCCAGCTCTGACGCTACAGATCGGTGCTTCCGTCCAAGAACCTCTACGATCCGAACTGGTAAGTTTCTTACTTCAAAATTTCGATATTTTTGCATGGTCCACGGCCGATATGCCTAGCATTGACCCCAGCCTTATAACTCACAAACTTAATACTGACCCTGTAGTCAGACCCATTAGACAGAAGAAACGCAACTTAGCCCCAGAGCGTTGGAGGGCGGTCGACGAGGAGGTCGAAAAGCTCCTCGCAGCAGACTTCATAAGGGAAGTTCATTACCCGAGTTGGGTAGCTAACCCAGTGCTGGTAAAAAAGGCGAACGACAAGTGGCGCATGTGCGTCGACTACACCGACCTGAACTGAGCTTGCCCAAAAGATTGCTTCCCCCTCCCCAGAATTGACCGCCAAGTGGACGCGACCGCAGGACATGAGTTGCTAAGCTTCTTGGACGCCTTCTCGGGCTACAACCAAATCTGGATGGACCAGTCCGATGAGGAAAAAACCACCTTCATAACCGAGTTCGGCCTGTACTACTACAAGGTCATGCCCTTCGGACTGAAGAATGCTGGGGCGACCTTCCAAAGACTTGTGAATAAACTGTTTTAGCCCTTAATTGGCACGGAAATAGAGTGTTATGTAGACGATATGGTCGTCAAAACACAGTTTTCATAGGAATTAATACAAGACTTAGATTCTGTCTTTCAAATTCTGTGTCAATTTAGCATGAAACTAAACCCAAACAAGTGTGTCTTCGGTGTCACATCGGGTAAGTTCCTAGGGTACATCGTCAACCGGCGCGGTATTGAGGCCAACCCGGACAAGATAAAGGCCATCTTAGATATGAGACCACCCCGAAAAGTAAAAGAGGTTCAGAGGCTAAACGACCGTATAGCCGCTCTGAGATGCTTCATGTCCAAGTCGGCAGACCGCTGCCTGCCTTTCTTTAAAGCAATCAAAGGCAAAAGGTTCGAATGGACCCAAGACTGCCAGCTTGCATTCGATGAGCTAAAGAACTACCTCGCTAGTGTGCCGATCTTAACCAGGCCCGAGGAGGGCGAGGTCTTAGAACTGTACCTCTCGGTAAGCGACGAGGTGGTCAGTTCGATACTAATAAAAGAAGTAGATCGGGTCCAACGACCCATCTATTATGTTAGTAAAATTCTGCAGGGAAAAGAGACGAGGTACCCGCAGATAGAAAAGCTGGAATACGCACTGATAATTGCAGCTCGAAAACTTCGCCCATATTTCCAGCCTCACACTGTCATCGTCTTGACTGACACTCTGAGGCAAGTCCTACTCAAGCCCGAGGTTTCCGGTCGGCTGACGAAGTGGGCCATCGAGCTCAGCGAGTATGACCTCCAGTATAAGCTGGGAACTGCTATTAAGGCCCAAGCCTTAGCAGATTTCATCGCCGAGTGCACGTTTAGATCCGAAGTCCCTAGGCCGGTTGAGCCCAAGATCCCCTGTTTGGGTGAGCCCGGAGCTCCCAAGCCAATAGAGTCTGAACCCCGTGAAGTAGCAGACAGGGTGGCATCTCTCCTAGTTAGGCCAAACGCGAACTGGGATGAGGAGCCCTGGATCCTTCATGTAGATGGCTCCTTGAACCAACAGGGCAGCGGGGCTGGAATAGTGTTGCGCGGCCCGGGTGGCACGAAATTGGAATACGCACTATGCTTTGAGTTCGCGGCACCCAACAACGAGGCGGAGTACGAGACATTGATAGCCGGGCTGAACCTAGTGCAAAAGGTAAGAGCAAAACACATAGTTATCTGTAGCGATTCCCAGCTTGTGGTCAACCAGGTTACGGGTGAATACGAAGCACGCGAGCTAACTATGATCGCCTACTTAGCAAAAGTAAAGGAGGCTCTGCTCAACTTCCAGTCACACTTCATCAAGCAAATCCCGAGGACAGAGAACACTGAGGCCGACGCCCTGTCCCGGTTAGCCAGCATCAGTCACAACGCCATGAGAACCGTGTACATAGTTGACTGACCTCGGCCTAGCATTCTCGGTGGGGCAGAGGAGGTCGCTCCCGTCCTTGAAGCAGAGCTGAGCTGGATCGACCCACTCACGAACTTCTTGCTAGATGGAACCCTCCCTGTGGACCGCAATGCAGCCAGGAGGGTGCAGCGCCAAGCAGCCAAATATGTCATAATAGACGAACGGTTGTACCAACGGTCCTACACACTCCCCTACCTGTGTTGCTTGCGACCTGTCGAAGCCGAGCTCGTACTCCGCAACACTAATGAAGGTCTGTGCGGTGGACACTTGGGGGGGCAGAGCCCTCTCCCAAAAGGCACTTCGACAAGGGTACTATTGGCCAACGATGAAGGCAGAGGCTGTTGAGCTCGTCAAAAAATGCGACAAATGTCAGAAGCATGCCAATATCCACCATCAGCCTGTCGCCAACCTCAAGTATCTCACCAACCCATGGCCCTTTGTGCAATGGGGCATCGACCTCCTGGGTCCATTCCTGCCAGCAACAGGTGGGAGGAAATTCCTAGTAGTAGCGGTAGATTACTTCACAAAGTGGATAGAAGCTGAACCTCTTGCAACAGTTACAGCCCGAAACGTACAGAACTTCTTTTGGAAGAACATAGTATGTCGCTTCTAGTTACCTCGGGTACTGATCTCCGACAATGGCAAGCAGTTCAAGGATATCAAGTTTCAGGAATGGTGCCAAGATATGGGGATTCGGTAGAACTTATCATCGGTCGCGCACCCGCAGGCAAACGGTCAAATAGAAGTGATGAACAAAGCTATCCTCCGCGGACTGAAAGCGCGACTAGACCGAGCTAAAGGGTTGTGGGCGGACGAGCTACCAAGCGTTCTATGGGCTCACCGAAATACGGAAAAAACCACCACAGGAGAGACCCCCTTTAACCTCACCTACGGCACTGAAGCGGTAATCCCGGCGGAGATCGAAGTACCTACACTGTGACTAGAAGCTTATGACGATCAGACAAACGAAGACGAGTTACGTACCAACCTCGACCTATTGGACGAGGCAAGAGACCTCGCGTACATCCGGACTGCAGCTTACCAGCAAAGAATAGCTTGGTACTACAATGCCAGAGTAAGAAAGCGGAACTTCCGCGTCGGCGATTTGGTTCTCCGTAAGATCATGGCACCCGAGCCCGGCATAGGCAAACTTGGACCGAATTGGGAAGGGCCCTACAGAGTAAAGAGAGCGCTCGGGGGGGGCATACGAGCTCGAAACCTTAGAGGGCAAACAAGTAACCCGAGCGTGGAACGTCGTTAACTGGAGGCGATACTACCTATAGACCACCAAGCGAAGTGGACTAAGTCGCTACCAGAGCCTAAGGGCTAGGATGCCGAGCTAACAAGAACCTCAGCATGGGCAAGCCAAGGCAAAAATGCCAACCAAAAGCTCAGGCAAAGTGCTGACAACGAACTAATAGGAGCATTGGCATTTCAGAGGCCAAGTGTTAACACCAAAACAGGCCGCACGAGTGCAGTAACCCGGGAAAAAAACGGATTGGGCATATGGTCAGATCAACAATACGGTCAGTTCGGAAGAAAAAGTGATCAACACTTAACCAAAAGAAAATCATTCCATTGCAAAATACTTTGTTTACATTCCAAAAAAAAATAACAGAAGCGAGCTCACAGGCCCGGAGGTACTTCTTCACCATTAGAAGGCACTTCAACGATACCCGAAGGTCCTGCCTCATCCTCAGAATCCGGCTCATCGTCAGCAGCGTTGGCCATCTCCTGAGTAATGCGCGAAGTGGTTATGGCACTAATATCGAGCTCGGGGTATGTATTCCGGATCATCCACCGGCTCAGTTTAAAGCCCCTTCTGTACGAGCCCACCATCAGGTCGTCAAAGCGCGACGGGGCGATGTATTTATCAACGGCCTTCTTCTTGGCATTCTCGATGCCCTGAGAAAAGATCTTTGTCCTCTCCCTAATATCCTCTTGAAGGTATTCAACCTGATGTTGCAAATTCAGCCTTAGGTCCGCCATATGCTTCACCACAACTTTCATGGCCTCGGTATCTCTCTGAGACCTCGCCATCCTGGCCTGTGCAGCGCGAGAAGCCGCCTCAGCAGCTCGAGAAGCCGCCTCGGTAGCGCAGTAAGCCTCTTCGGCAGCTTGCGCCCGCCTCGAGCTCCTTTCCACTTGGGCCGCCAAGGTATGGATAGAAGAATTCACCTACCGAAAGGAAAAATAACAAATGATCAAAAGAACGATAGCAAGAAAGATAATAGCAAAGAGCCCGACAAGAAATCGCTAACTTACCACCATGGCATGAGTGACAGCACGACAAGCCACCTGGTTCAAAGGAAGCTCGGTCCATGCCGCAACCTCCTCAGGGTAAATGGCCTCCCTACTCTTCTGAAGAGCGTGGTTCGGCGACAACACACTTCTGAACCAGCTCGCGTATAAGCAGACTCAGAGTAAGCGGGAGCCCCTGTGTAAGTAGCCTCGGCATAAGGGGTCCCTGCCGCTTCTTGTACTAGAGAGAACATCTTGGGCTCCCTGGGCGGATCCACTGACGGGTAGTCCAGTACCTCGGGTTCCGCATCTTGGGGCAGCTCAGCACGAGTTCGTTTGGTGACTCGCTTCCTCCTCTTCATGGCGTGAAACAGGTTCCCACCACAAGTCTTCTCTGCATCCTTCACACCTGCAAAAAGAGCTTGGCATCAGGAAAACGAAAGAACAGAGCAAAACAAAAGGCAAGCCTCTGAGTAAGGAACCTACACGAACTCAGACCGGCCTCGATGAGCTTGGCCTCCGTCAGATAATGGTGGCATTTTAGCCCAAGTCGTGCCCATTCCCAGAGGCCCTTCGCCGTCTCCCTATCAAGCGTAACACCGGCATCAGGGGCAGCCATCCCCCACCCGGTTTGGAACGGCCACCCCAATGCACTTCGCACCCCGAAGTAGTCCCGTTTCCACGCCGGGACCTTGTTGGGAAGATCGTGTAAAAGCTTAAACCCCGGGCGAGGAGACAGGTAATACGCTCACCTACGCGCGGGAAGGGGACCCGCTTACTTCTTAAGCATTAGAATGGAAGAAAAAATCTCCAGGTCTAAAGGCAAGATCTGTTCGCAAAATAGGGAGATTGTCCCCACCAAGTTACGAATAGAATTCGGGTGAAACTGGCCGACAGTAACGCCGAAGTGGTTCATAACCTCGACAATGAGAGGGTGGAAAGGCAGGCGCAACCCAGCAACGAGCTGCTCCCGGAATATCACGATCTCATCAGGACCGTGTTCCCAAGGAAAACTGCCCGAGGGTATAAAATAGGTGTACTCCCTAGGCAAGTTGAACTGGGTAATAAGGGAGTGAAGCCCCTCAGGCGTCATGGTCGAGGGCCCAAACTTGTCTAACGTCCGACCTCGACGGGAGGAGGACGCCAAACTACCCGAGGCGACTCGGCCTATGGGTTCAAACTCTTCCTCGAGCTCTACCTCGGGTTCACTAGGGCTGTCGGGGGATGCAACTCGGTTCGTAGAACCTGCATCTGACCCCCTCGAAGAACTGTCTGAGCTATCTGAGCTAGACATCGGGGGGAGAAGGATTCCAAGAAAGTACTCACTCGGAAAAAGCAAACGAACTACGGGAACTTGAACGCGAGCTCAAGAAGCAAAACGCAGGAGAATGACAAAGTGACTGGGGTCCCCCACTATTTATACCCACAATAACCAAAAATCAACGGTTTTGATCAAAGCAAATCCAACGACCCGTAGTCGCGCTGACCGCACGTCTCCTGAGACCGAGATGTGACTGGCCGCACGTCTTTTGAAACTGAAAGAGCACCAGCGCACGTCTCCCCGCATTAAAGGCAGCAACGACGCTTTTTTTTTTTCAAATTTGAAAAGACGCCCGCTGTCATGTCTCCCAGCGGTGTGTTTTTTTAATTTTGAAATAAATGTGCGTTGTCACGTCTGTTAGCATTTATAGATGGATTGGCACGTTTCCCGACTTTTTTGGCGCTCGAGAAACCCGAAAAAATCCTGACGAACGCGCACTTCGTGCTATCAGTCAAACCAGTTCAAAGTACGGGTCAAATCCACCCGCCACCTCGCGAACTCCCCGTGCCAGGGCAAGTCCCTTTGCGCGAGGAGTGGGGGCAATTGATGAAGGAAGATTTGGCCCGACCTCGAAACCACTCAACACGTGGCAAAGGCAACAGCTCGGCACAACAGCACGCCCAAGGCGCGAGCTCCGAAAGGAGGAACCAGCGGTCCGAACTCCCCACAAGGAGCCCTAACTCCCCGCAAGGAGCCCGAGCTCTCCCTTAGACCCCGAGCCTTGCGAACACAAAGGGCAACAACCTGAACTGGCCCGCCCCATGGAAATTCGGGCCACACCTCCATCCGAACTCAAGACTTCACATCGCACACCACTCCAGCACTTTGCTTCCAGGACGGCGAACTGAACAACCGTACCGTACCTGACACTGAAGAAGTCCGTATCCTGAGGCAGCGCACCTGACTGACTTGGGATCTAACGCTTGACAGCCGCACTTCAACGGCCACCTGCCACCGCCATCTCCAGTTACAGAGATGGCTCCGACAAAGAGAGCAGTGGCGGTTCTGCCCCAATAGAGGTGATGACACCCGAACTGGCAGAAGCGCAGAGGAAATCATACCCGACTTGACAGAAGCTTAGGAGTGACTGCGCGAAGTGGTTATAAAAGGCCCCCTTCCCCCCAAGAAGAGAGGTA
This sequence comes from Nelumbo nucifera, assembly GCF_055504915.1. NCBI lineage: Eukaryota > Viridiplantae > Streptophyta > Magnoliopsida > Proteales > Nelumbonaceae > Nelumbo > Nelumbo nucifera. The sequence goes on from NC_142653.1 coordinate 22,949,461, forward strand.
TGTGATAACTTTGCGCCGTCTGATTTTTATCTTGCCTTTGAGGAAATCATAACTTGAGTTTCGGAGCATTCTCACCGGGTTCTTCCCCAGAGATTACTCGCTTTCTCCTTCGTTTCAGGCGCCTTTTGCTCCTGCCCAAGGCAAGATCTTTGACAGATAGGACTGACCGGATTGCGCACCATCACATACAACTCAAATAATGATAATCTGTTGTAACTTTTAAATTTCAAAGTTTCCTGTTTCCAACTTGTAACAAACCACTTGTAAAGGATATATATACTTCACAGCACCGGCAATTATCAAGAAGTAGGGTTGATGTTTTATACAAATTGTTTGTTCAGATTCTGTGAACATAATTTTGTTAGTAAAACAATAAGCAAAGGATTGGTTAGGATGGAAGCTGTTTGAGGAAGTTGATACTGTCAAAATCTCAAGGCCTAACTCGCATTAAAATTTGGGCCCCCAACCTTATTCACTTCCATGTCCATGGCCATTTCGAAGAGCTTGTATTTTTCGGTTCCCCACTTTTAGCCATAGCTACCATCAGTTTGCGTCCGCATTTCCTTGATGATCCGCATCCTCATCATCAACACTTGTGCAGACTAGATAAACTCTTCGGACGGCTGTTTAAGCTCAAGATACTTATCATTTGCTATTCTTTTCTCAAGGTACGTAATTGAATTCTTCTCCGGCCCCCTTGGCCTGGGCCTTACCTTAATAATTAGCTAGCTCATTTATTTTAATCCATCTGCTGCGTGCTAGCTTACAGCATAACTTAACTTGAACACCATGCATGCAGTTTTTGGCGGTTGGTGATGTACCAGTAAAATTGACGAATACCTTGGACTGCTTGAAGTATATCAGCCTGACAATAAACCTAGATGACTCCAAGCAGATTTTGGCTGCCCTTTGCTTGTTCAGAAGTTCTCCTCATCTACAGGAGATCGAGGTCACTGTAAGTCTTTTCAGACAATACTATGTACATTTTTCATTATATACATGGTGATTTTTTTAAGTATTGTCTTCATATCATTATCTTATGTGAGTTAATTTGGTTTTGTGATGGTTGTCTCTAGGCGGACTCGGACAAGGCATCTGCACTGATACATCAAGCCAACTTCTGGGAGGCAAACCAACTGCCTTTAAGAGAGATCATTTTTAGGAGACTTAGGAAAATGAAGTTGATAGAGTTCAAAGGAGTTGCACATGAGATGGGATTCATACAGTTTGTTCTTGAAAATGCAACGGTGCTCGATAAACTAAGTATCAAGAGGGGGAAGGGGTTTCAGTTTAAGGAACTTGAGCAGTTGCCTGTGTTGAAAAAGATGATACAGTTCAGAAGGGCCTCATCTAATGCCAAAGTAATCTTTTTGGATTAAGAATTCAAGTTGATTAATATTTAACATGTGGATGTGTTCCCATCCTATGTTAATGGGGCTATTGTTTATTTAGTCCATTGGTAAAATCTCCCCAACCCCCTAACACTGCTAAAGGCAGGACTGATCCCAAGTCCCAGCACAACAAGCCAGAGACCTTTCCATTTTGTCACAACAAGTCCACTGCTACCTGCAACATTATGCTGCGTTTGAAAGCGACGGAAAATATCAACAATGTAAAAGTTTACTTGGTTCAGTTTTGTCCCTGTTTGGATGGAATGTAAATCGATATCAATGTAAAACTCTATTTCGGTTTAAATTTGTTCATATTTGAATATTTGAATGGAGTGGAATTTTATTTACGATGTAAAATCTCATCAAAAGTAAATTTTTACATCCATGTAAATACTATATAGATAAAATTAATGAAAAAATTCATTACTTTTTTTCATGCTTTCCAAAGCTCAACCATAACTTTTTTAGGGTTCCGTGTAAAACCTCATCCATGTACTTTTACATCAATGAGGTGGGTTGAGTTTCAACTTTCAACCAAAAAAAAGATTACATGTTAAAAAAATGGGTTATTAATGGGTGTGGATGGTTGATGGATGGATTTATATTCAACCCACATCCAACCCAATCCATCCATTTGCCACTCCTACGGCCAATCCCATGACAAACTAACCTTTTATTTTTTCTCTTGAAACATGGGCAATTATTGACTGCAGGTGGTTGATGGATGGGTTGATCTTCAATTCGCCGCAGCCAATCAAATCCATCAATTTGCCACGCCACCCCCTAGGGGACATCCCAAAAATGCCTTTGTTTTAATTTGCTTCTCATTGTAGATTTTGTATGTGGATAGTAAGAAAAGGAGGGCCAGGCAGTTGATGATCATCTAGTGACGGCAAGTGGGTACGTATTAGCAACTACGTACCTTAAGAAGGATGAGCTTTTTCAATTAACATTGATGCAGGGTTTGGTACTGAAAATCTCCGACATTAATCTCGATTCCAAAAGCTCTTGCAAAAAGTTTTCTCATGAGTTGTTGCCATTCAGCAAGACGACCCTTAGCTTGTTGAAAGTCTGGTGGAAGTGGAACACCCTTCTAGCTAGGAAAGGTCGTTACATTCACGTGTAAGTACGAGTCAGGAATGTCACATGACTTTGAGGTTTGAATTGACGCCATTCTGGCAGTACCAGTAGTGGTGGATAGACATGTTTTCCCCTATATCCTCCGTTGTTTCAGACTGTCAATTGTCAATCAATACATGTCCTTCGTAAATCTACGCTGCTGCCCATGTTGGATCATCTAGCTCTTAAAAGACTAATAAAAAAAGGGACAAATTTAGAAAGACCCCTTAAACTATTATTTGTCATAAAGACCCCCTCTACTATAAGGTTAGTGACAATTACCCCCCTCCCCTCCTGAACTTCAATTTGCACCAAAGGCCTTTTTGAATTTTCAGTCTGTGACCAAACTTCAAAAAAGATTCTTATTTGGCTCTTTAAAATTTTTTAAATCCTCAAACGATCCTTTTCTTAATTTTCTAAATATAATATTGAAGTCCTAATGGTTGCTCTAATTGATCCTTGCAAATTTCTGGCTAGATTCAATATTTAAATGAAATGGTAGAGGGTTCTCTTTCTAATAGATATAAATTTAAGATTTTGTTTGTTTTTTCTTAATTTATTGGAGAAAGGAGTGAATGATTTTTATATCTTAAGATGAAGAGAGACATTAATGTCAGTGAAATAAAACAAGAATTTATAGAAACTTGTTTTTTATGTCATTGAAATGATTCTTGTTATTTTAATCGATTCCATTTGGAGAAAATGGGGGTATTTTTGGATCAACTAGGCTATGTTTGGTTTGAAGGAAAAGATAGGGAAAGGAAGGGAATGACAGGAAAACCTATACAAGGTTTGTAAAGGTTTCCCTACCTTTCCCTTCCTTTCCCAGCATTTTCCTTCAAACCAAAACATAACTTTAGGGTTTAAGAGAAAAGAGCAAGGAAAATTTAGGTGAATATTTTGGTAATTTAACTTATTATGTTATTTGACTTAATGGCCATGAGGTCTTTGTCGCAAAGTAAAATTTCAAGGGGATAATTATCACTGACCCTTCCCAAACCCTACATAAATCCATTCAATTTTTTGTTACATATTTACTTTTCTTAATTTTAATTTAATTTTTAGAATAAAACGTGCAAAACAATTACTTGATCTATTATGTCCATAATTAGATAGTATGTATCTGTTCCCGACTTTAATGATTATAATATGTTTTTTCATAAAACCCACTAAAACGTGCTATTTTTATGCATAAATAGCTCATTTGTGTCTTATATTTAGTGATATTGATGTTTATTTATGATTTATTAGAGTATTTATAGCATTTTCATGTGTTTCCATGCATATCTTTGTCCGTATCCATGCATATCCAAAGTGTATCCCGATACGTCTCTTAAATTTACCTTTCCGATACGCATAATGTTTCTGGTACTTTGAACCTTGCTCCTGAGAACTCTCCCTATTTGATCATGTTTTACTTCCTTCTCTATTTGTGCATTATCTCTCCCCCATAAAATTCTCACATTTTTATCAATAGTGTTAATTCCTTTTTTTTCTCCACTCTCTTTTCTAATTTGATATCAACTAATAGTGCATTAATTGTTTTGGCAAATGCTATATTACAAAAACTGCACTATAGTCACACAATTTTCTTTTTTTTTTTTTGTCTAATAAAAAGGCAAATGCTACGGTAAAACCATTGTAGGAGTAATTGGATAGAAGTTTAGGACCTATATATAGGCACAAGTTTCAGTTGGAGGAATATTTTTATTAAGATTTTGTTTCTAATTCCTATATAGTAAGTGAAAAATTTTAAGTACTCATTTGTAGTTTCTTTTTTTTTTTCTCAAGAGAGAAAGAAAGCAAGACGGAGGAAGAAAGATGAAAATTGACCAACATAATTCATGCACAATTGCTTTTATCATTGATGTGGCGATATCAATTAGATAAAATAACACCCACCAAATAGTCAAAAAATAGTCAAGACAAAGCAAGGTGCCAACTGGTTGGTTGTAAGGACTTTGACTCATTGACCGGTTGTAATGGGAATGGGCTACTCCGTGAGTGACTGCAGCCCCATAATGAAGAAGGAAGAAGAAAAAGGCAATTTTGCTTCTGTCAGTGAGGAAAGATGCCCATGATTAAGCGACGAGATTGTCTTCTATACACACAGACACAGTGAAAGTAACAAAATCCACAGGCACATTGATTTAACTGGATGCAATATACGCAGAGTTTTTGGTGGCAGGAGATCGATGATTAGGACTAGAATTCCTATTTACTCCAGGTTTCCCAGATGGGAGGCACGCGCTTTTGGCTTTTGTAATTATTTTATGAGGTCTCAATAATCAAACCACTTTTGAATTTTGATACATCAGTCGAAAACTTCCGTGTTTTGTTATTTGTTGTGGAGCCACTAAGAATTGAATTAATTAAATGGAGTGATTTCACGGTGGGGCCACAGTAATAAGGTTTGGATTCACGGTTTTAGCCCTAACCCTTTGCTAAAAAACATGAAATCATGTCGTACGTGGCGAAAGTGAGCTCTTCAAGAATATATTAAAAGGGTATTTATGAGAATAGAATTTTCTAAAAATAGTCTTATACTCTTGTTTACTTACAGTGGATGCATGCGGATTTTTTATTTTAAGCCTCACTTCAAACAAAGATCTGATGTATTGTTGTGTTGTGATTCCATTACAAGAACACGTGAATTTTCTGACAATCATATAAGCCTCGCTTGTGTTTTGGCCTTATTAATATCCTCTTAGGATATCAATTGGTCGGGTTTGGCATGGATTTACCTCAAATCTAATACGGCCGATACCACAGTGCTTCAATCCGAACTCGATCCGATTTGACTTAAAATGCATAATTTTCAAATTTGACCAGATTCATTATTTTGTAAAATCTAAGATGTCACTTTTCTTATGAAAAAAATTAAAAACAATATATAAAAAATAAACTTTAAATCTAAGAATAAATCACTCGTTTCAATTCCAAAAGATTTTAATCCCAATCTGATTTCAACTGCAAACCATATTGACCTTGAATTCTGTTATTGCAATCTCACCATTAACAATTCTATAGAAAATTGCCACGTCAGTGGCCCAATCCCAAATGATGTGTTTGGTTTGAAGAAAAAAGCAGGAAAAGGAAGAAAAATCTATACAAAGACTGTAAAAGTTTCCCTATCTTTTGCTTCCTTTCCTTGCCTTTCTTTTTCTACAAACCAAACATAACCTAAAAGTCGTGGCAACCTACCTTATCAAAATTGGGATAAGGGTATTTTTGTACTTGGGAGGTTTATATAGTTGTGAGAAACCTAGGACCCTGCCTCAAATGAAATAAGCAGCACCCACCGTCCACCGAGCGAAACTAGCGAATTTTAGAAATGGAAACTCCATTGATAGAAGAAGACCAAGAACAGAACCAGGTAACTAGAAATAAAAGTAGTGTGTTGTTGAAGCAGGTAGGTGAAGAGTCCAAGAAGCTCTGGAACATCGCAGGGCCAGCAATCTTCACAGCCATATGCCAGTACTCGCTGGGCGCCATCACTCAGGTGTTCGTTGGACATGTTGGCACTCTTGAACTTGCCGCTGTTTCCGTGGAGAACTCCGTTGTTGCCGGCTTAGCCTTTGGTGTCATGGTAATTAATCTTCGGCCTCTCTCGCTTATTGTACACACACAAATTCATGTAAAAACACGTAGGGAATTTCCTCCGCCCTTTTCTATTGCCATGTTCAATTCAAGCATCTAAGTTGATAACTAGATTCAAGTTTGAGTTCAAGAAGAAAAGCAAACAGCCTCGTCCAACTCAAAAATATATTAACATATATATATGGCATACCTTTTGTTTTCATCCGCCTTTTGCTTAGTTGGGAATGGGGAGCGCATTGGAGACGCTGTGTGGCCAAGCATTTGGAGCAGGAAATCTTAGGATGCTGGGAATTTACATGCAAAGATCATGGGTCATTTTGCTCTGCACCGCTCTTGTTTTGGTCCCTGTATATGTCTTCTCTCCTCCTTTACTGAGGCTCCTAGGCCAGACTGCCCAGATTTCAGATGCCGCCGGTGCTCTCTCTCTCTCTCTCTCTCTCTAGAATTGCAATTTTTTTTCACAAATGGACATCGCTATCTCCAAATTTTCCTTTGAACCTTTAAACGAAATGAAATGAAATGTGTATCTCACCAAAAACCATAACTTTTTTGGGGTATAGAACTATAAAACACTTAGCTTCAAATGGTTGATGGATAATTAGATAAATTCTATGACCTGAAACGAGTCCAACCACACTAGCAGGACTGATGACTATCACAAGGTATATATGTATGATGGATGGTTAAAACTTGTTGATGGCACAGGGGTATTCGCTCTGTGGATGATTCCTCAGTTGTTTGCATATGCCCTTAATTTCCCAATACAAAAGTTTTTGCAAGCACAAAGAAAAGTCATGGTAATGGCTTACGTCTCCGCAATTGTTTTGGTAATACACGTGGTGCTTAGTTGGTTGGTCACGCTGAAACTTGGATGGGGCCTGGTCGGTGCGGCCTTCACCCTCAACTTATCGTGGTGGCTCGTCGTTCTTGGTCAATTACTCTACATTTTCATTTGGAAATCAGATGGTGCTTGGACTGGTTTCTCTTTGCTAGCTTTTGCAGACCTGTATGGGTTTGTCAAGCTTTCCTTGGCGTCCGCAATAATGCTATGGTACTCTCTCTCTCTCTCTCTCTCTCTCTCTCTCTCTCTCTCTCTCTACCATCTATCTGATCTTGTTGCATAACATGGCAGCTTGGAGTTCTGGTACTTGATGTTAATAATAGTGATAACAGGACATCTAAAGAACCCATTGATACCAGTCGATGCCATTTCCATCTGGTAAGAGTATTTCATCATTAATTCACTCTGTGCTTATAATGTTGAATTTACAATAAGGTATTTAGTTTTCTCTCTTTTCGACCTGCTGAGAATATCGTTTAAGACTAATTTGTTTATTTGGATACAAATTTCCTTTCACAGCATGAACATAAACGGATGGGATTTAATGATTGCAATTGGATTCAACGCTGCCATAAGGTTTTACACTCCCATATCTTCTTTTTTTTTTTCTTTTTCACTTGTCGCTTTGATTGATCCTTCAACATTTCTGTTCATGAAATCTTCCTATACGGTTGTTCTAACAGTGTGAGAGTATCAAATGAACTTGGAGCCAGTGATCATCAAGCAGCAAAGTTCGCTGTAAAAGTGGTGTCTGTGACATCCGTGATCATAGGACTGATTGCCATGCTTTTGATTATGACAACAAGAATCTACTTCCCTGTTCTGTTCACCAGCAATGTTGAAGTCATGAAAGAAGTTTCCAAGCTTTCTATCTTGTTAGGTGTCACTGTGCTTCTGAACAGCCTCCAACCAGTCTTGTCTGGTAATTAAATATCAAATACTACTTTATTCTTTTTCAGGTTCTTCTACATTGTAAAACCCATTAAAACCACTGTGGTTTACTGGAACAAATCACCTAGGAGATCTCCTACATAAAAAATAAATAAATAAAAAGAAATTTGAACCTGATGGCCAAAGGCCTCCATTTGAATTCCTTTGAGAGGGCTATAAATGTGTGAAAGGTCCATAGATTATATCTAGACAATTTATGATCATTCCAGTTTTCTTGAAAACACAACAAAAAAAAAAAAAAAAAAACACCCATGACAGAGTCAGAGAACACCCGGCCCCTATATTAGCATTTAAAACAAAATGTTCATTATTTATGAATGTTACGACTGTATAATATTTGATTCTTGTTTCCTTTATTCAGGGGTTGCTATTGGAGCTGGTTGGCAAGCAATCATAGCATACGTCAACATTGCATGCTATTATATTGTTGGTTTACCTATTGGCCTATTACTAGGGTTCAAATTTGATTTTGGGGTTGAGGTGAAGTATTAATTAAGCACGCGTGATTTAAATGAACAATTGCTAAGATCGTATAACTATTACTACTGAGACATTCTTTTTTCTTTTCTTTTTTTTTTTTTTTTCTGAGTTGCAGGGCATTTGGGGAGGAATGATTGGTGGAATTCTTTTGCAGACCATAATCTTAGTGATAATCACTTTACGCACTGATTGGAAGAGGGAGGTAAGTACCCAGAACTTCCTTAATTGCTTGAGAATTGAGTGGATATAGTTTATCTGTTTCATCATATCTCGCTTTGCAATTGTTTTCTCCGTCATGTATTATATTTGCTTTGTCTCTGGCATGTAGCCTTTATACTTATTCTGTCAGATCTTGTTAACTGAAGTCTGAAGATCAATTAGTACAAAGTTACAAACTACAAACAATTGATGCCCTTTTAACCTTTACCATGCATAACTGATGAATTTGCAGGTCTCACAAGCAGAGAACCGAATCAAAAAGTGGGGAGGATCAACAGGGCAGGATTGATATCCCGCGCACTAAACTTTTAGCTACATTGGTGTCATTTATGGTGGCAGTGGTGGATTTGATTGTCTTCATCAAGATTAACACATCACTTGTGAATTTTTCATTGAAATTATGTTATCAACATAATATTATGCGTAGGAATATTAATTATGAGTTTCTTTTCAAAAAAAAAAACAGAATATTCATGTTTTTCAATTGACAACTATCAGTATCTCTAGAGAAAAGCTCCAATAAACCGTATGGTACTGAGAGAAGCCGGTGTATGTGTAACCTCCTAAGAAATGAGTACTATGAGGCTGGTAGAGACGGGTCTTTTTCTTTTTCTTTTTTCTTTTTTATAACTAGCTGAGGTACTAGAGTTACATTGGCGCCCCCCACGGAGTGCGCCCCACATGGACATCTCAGCGTGCACTGGGAACATCTCTCATAGTTGTCATTGGGAGATGTTCCCAATACACGGTTCGATTTCGTTGCTTCTCATGGATGGAACTGTTTATTGTGGTTAGGGACATTCCACAGCATTTTTTCATCTGTCATTATCTCTTGGATGGAACTATTTATTTTTAAATTATTTATTACATTGTTTGTTTACATTATTTTTATTATAAATATATTTTTATATTCATTGATAATTACATATTAGTGTTTTATTTTATTCATTATTATTCTGTATTATTATACCAATTTATTTTGGATTTAAAATATAAGAATTTTCTGTTCAAGATCGCTATATATATTATTTCACAAGTTGTATGTGAAATGTATCAAATCTACAGTTTGGTGTAGGCAAGTCCACACTACACTTGCAAAAACACCCCTATGGGTGTAGACAATTTCAATCCATACATTTTATCCACAATTCAGAATAGTTGCAAACATTGGTGTAATGTGGATTCATTCTTGCCATAGTGGTGGTTCACACGCAACAATTTTTCATCCACGTTACATAACACCCCCCTGAATTTAGTGAATATCCCTAGCTACTTGACCTATTTATTGGGTAGAGGTCCGTGGGCTGCCACGGGTCGTGCCGTCCTCCCTGGTGGAAATTTTGGGGGGTCGGCCCAGCACGGCCCAGGCCCAAGCGGGCCCGTGCCGTGTCATGCCGGCACGCGGGCCTGGGCCGAGCTAGGCTGCAAGCCGTGCCGTGGGCTTGGACCGTGCCGGGTTGGGCCATAGGGCGGGCCTTGGGCCTAGGCCAAACTGGGCTACACTATTTTTTTTTTTACTTTTTATTTTTTTTTTTGAAAATTTTGATTTCTTTTCTAAGTAAAATTGTAAAAGTAAAATATTTAACTTTCTTATGAACTTTGGGAATTATGAACTATTTAAAAAATTAAGAAATGAGAAATTTAAGTTATTTAATACATAAATGAAAAAAAAATACTTAACCAATTTGAAATAAAAATGATGGAATGACAAATTGGAAAAAAAATAGGAATTTTATTTCATTTAAATTTGAAAATTTTCCAAACCGGGCTACTCAGCTTAAAAGCCTTCATTTTTCCCATAGTACTACTACTACTGGGGTGGGAGTTCCACTTCCATCGACATCAAACGCATCCGCATCAGTGCTAACACTAATAATATCGTGATGCGATTGAATGTCATCCATGGTGAATATGTTGTGGAATTGGTTTTGAGAAGGGCCGGCCATTTTTTTAATTCTAAAAAGATAAAAATTAATCTAATTCAACTTACCCGGATTGCCGATTCAAAATCCTAGCTCGATTTCAACGGCTGAAGCCTTTCAACGTCCAAGCCTCCCGAATTGAAATACTTGAGCTGGTTGAGCAAGCATTCTTCTTGTTGAAAGTCGAAACTTCGATAAAGTTGAGACTTGAGAATTGGAGAATGTAGAATCAGACAATCAGCTAATCAGAATTTCTCAAATTGCAGATAATTGAGAATGTATGAGTATGAGAGAGAGAGAGAGAGAGAGAGAATTAAGAGAATTGTTGAATTGGTATGATGGGAATGGTGGAGGATAGGACTATTTATAGGATTTGAACATAATTCAATTGCCCAAAATACCCAAAAAACTATCTATTATTTAGTTGTTGGGAGGGGTATTTTGGTCATTGTAAAGTTACTTATAACTTTACCCAAAATGCCCCCTAAACTAGTTGTTATATAGCTCTTGGGGGACATTTATGTTATTTTTTCAACCCCTATAAGCAAAATACAGAAATACCCCCTAATATAGTTGTTTATAGTTGTTGGCGGGGGGGTATTGCTGTAACCCCCCCACCCCCCCTCAAAAAAGCTGAAACTAGCCATTGGGCCCCTTTGGGAGGGGGGGCCCAACGGCTATATTCCTGAGCGGGTTGTGTCGGCATGCGGGCGGCACGGCACGTGATGTCGTGCCATGCTGGCCCGGCCCGATTTACACCTCTATTATTGGGGAGCCTCTCTAAAAATTTCATTACAATAATCCACTCAAATCACAAAAGTGTAAAGCAATGAAGTTTCTACATCTAAGGGTGGAGAGTTTAGTTCCACAATGCATCCTTTGCTATTGTCCCTATTAATGCGTGCAATTTATGCACATTATTATAAAAAGAGTCCAGATCTGCTCCTCACACCAACCTCACAACAAGTCTCATCTTTTGCACATCAAGAACATTTCCCATACTTATATGTTGTTGTTCATGGGGAGATGTTTCCAATGCATAGTGAGATGTGTTATAAAATTGATATGCATGAGGAGCAAATCTGGTTCATTATAAAAGGCTTAGAATATTGAGGGTTGAGCCATTATGGAATTTCTTGCAAATAAAAACTCTACATGCACTCTTGAATAGCATGGGAATCTAGCTGCATGTTGGGAACATCTCCCCATGAATTTAACATACACGACACATGTAAGGGAGATATTCCCAATGTGCAACTTGGTGCTATGTCTATGTGAGCATAACTTTTGCTTGTAGGAGATCTAGGCTCAATTTAGTCTTTCTTTACTAAAGAAAGGCTTGTTTTTGGTAGAACACTAAAGAAAGCTTATACTCACTAAGGATGTTCATTAAACGGTCTTAGACCACCAAATCAAATCGAACCAAACTAAAACTTGCAGTTTGGTTTGATTTGGACATAAAAACAATTTGGTTTGGTTTCCTACATTTTACAAACTAAACCATACGACATATACCAATATATATAAATATATACCATACAAATTATCATTTATGCAAGCATATATGTTGTTTTAGCTTTCTAACAGGGTTAAACTAAGTATAATGGCCCAAACCATATTAGAAACTGCACCAAACTATAATAAAACAGTCAGATTTGTTTTAAATGCCATGAGGCATCCATATATATTGCCATGTGGCCCAAATCATTAATAAAAATTGTCATTATTCAAATGTCATGTATTATTCGTGTGTGCTATCACATTGAGGGTTAAACACCACACATGATGTTGGTGTGCACATTATAGAAAGTATAAATATTTTTTGAGCCATTGTAGAAAATATAAGTAGCTTTTTAGCCCAAAAGTAGGATCTATTTTTCATATTTTGTAACTTTTGGCTTCTTTATACTTTGTATTTTTAAAATGCATATTTTGTGAATTTATACTTTTCATGCTTTTGTACATTCAAGAGTGCAAAAGTATTTTGCAAAAGTATATCCAAATATTGCTAACTTTGGGCCCATTTGAGAGGGCTAAACTTAAGATTCAACTACCTTGGTTCAATAATTGCTTTGAAATGCTCTAAAAAACTATTCAAAGAGGTAGATAATTGAGAATGTATGAGTATGAGAGAGAGAGAGAGAGAGAGAGAGAGAGAATTAAGAGAATTGTTGAATTGGTATGATGAGAATGGTGGAGGATAGGACTATTTATAGGATTTGAACATAATTCAATTGCCCAAAATACCCAAAAAACTATCTATTATTTAGTTGTTGGGAGGGGTATTTTGGTCATTGTAAAGTTACTTATAAATTCCAATTTTATGAATTCCATGTGGGGCATAGCTCGAAACATGAGAAGCCATGTCCCAAAAGCCCTCCCAAAACGGGTGCTTATGGATAGTGAGTTACTGACTTGTGGCCTCACATAGCACTCCTCACACCATCCTTAGAGCAAGTAAACTTATTCATGGGCCAGGCTCAAGTTTGGTTTTTACCATAATTTGAATGGACCTAGCCCAAAGTTCAAATCCAACACAATGTAAAGTTAGGCTCAAAGTATTGTAAGATTAATGTGAGAGCGCTTTGTGAAAGTAAATTCGGTATCACCCCTGCTCTAGATTTTTTAGTCTTCTACCCACAAACTATTCTCACGTCCCTACCCGCAGAACACTAGAAGCGCGAATTGGAAATATCTTGGTTGTCATTCATCGAAGATGTCCCAAATACATAGCGGTAGTGTGAGTACACATGTGGGAAAAGTTTGTGGACAGGAGATCCGGGGTGTATAACCTTAAGTGAAAAAAAAAAAAATCTTGCGAGGGCTATTAAAAAAAAAACTTGAGACACCCACGGGGATGGGGATGGGAAATTTTCATCACTTTGGTGGGAATGGGGTAGGGACGGGGAGAGCACTCCCCACCCCGCAAGGATCCCAATTCCTGCTACTATATGTATATATGTACGTATACATTTATATATGTATATATCTATCTATATATGCATTTATATATTAATACTTTTAAAAATATGATTGAATATATTTGAATCTTTTCTAATATGACTGTAATTTTTAATTATTTTAGTTTTATTTTTTAAATAAAATAAAAAACAAAAACAAAATGGTTGACATTATAAAAAATCATGGGGAGTGGGAATCTCCATGGGGATGGGGATAAGATTGTCCTCGTTAGCGAGGAAGGGGATGGGGAGAGTTCTCTACAAGCCTATTAGTCCGCCCCGTTGCCATTCTTATTAGTGAGAATGAAACAAATTGTCTTGTCTTGATTTATGTCAGTGGATGGTGGGACCCACTCTTCACTATCTTTTGACTTTCTCTACAAGCTTTATTTTGTTTTTGCGAGAATTCTCTTGACATTCTAAACACTCACGTTGATATCCTCTTTGAGAAGAAAAGGGAAGAAGAGAAGATGAAGATATGCAAGCTTCTTACTACGTAAACAAGAGAACTTCAATCAATTGTTTTGGCTGCTATTTTACACTTATTCTGTCAAACTTTTGATGGGTTTTCTTGGCTCTTCAATAGTGGTTTTAGAGAGGGTTTGGGCAGCTTTACTTGGTAAGATCTTTCTCATGTTTGTTTATGGATATTTTACACTTATTTCATCTCCCATTTGTTTGATGATTGTTTTATGTATTCAAGAGAAGTTCATATCTCTTGAAGGTGCTATCTTCTAGTTGGAATTAGAGAAGTTGTAATTCCTATTATTCTTATTGATGTGGAAGATTTCTACATTAATGCCCTATGATTTTTCATCTTCACATTGGAAATGCTTTTCACGTTAAAATTTCAGAGGTGTCATTTCTCTTGTAGCATTTGATTATTTTTCTCATTAGCTATCACTTGTTATTTCTCTTTTGCCATCTACATTGTTCATTTGCACACTGTTAACAAGAGATTTTAATCCCAACAATATCCACTAACAACCTTGGTTCTTACTCTATAGACGGTTACTCCAAAATTCTCAGAATTTTTTACCAATTGTTGACCTTCTTCATCGTTGCTGCTTTGCAGCTGTGAACTAGGCCTCGAAAGCTGGTTTTGAGCTCTTTGGCTCGAATGAGGATTGTAATGGGGGAAACTCACCACATTATTAGGATTATAATAGGCCATTATAGTCATTTTGATGCATTTGAAATGCATCTTACCACATTCCACGATGCAACAATGAAAAGCAATTTTTTTAGACTTTAGAGGCCAAAAAAAGAGTTTTTCAAACCCCACCTAAGTCTTAAATCTAGTACAAATAATTACATTTTTGTGTAATATTTTATATCTACGAACAAAAGTTAAAAAAAAAATTACTTAAATAGAACGCTTGTTTATATTCTTTCGGATTGTTAAAATCCTCATATATGGTTTAAAATCAAAATAGATAAATGATTAATTAAACAAAATAAATATAAAAAGAAAAATTATACTTTTAGCTTTATAAAAAAAGTATACAAAACAAAGGAAAATTAAACAAAAAAACCACTTAATTTTTTGTCAAGTTTTCCTAAACAATAGTTACAACAATCAATATAATGCAACTAGATAGATCATTGAAAAGCTGTTGTAAGTGTAGTTGGGTAGAAGTTGAATATAAAGAGGACTAGTGGGCACAAATTTCAAATGGAGGAAAATTTTTATGAAGATTTTGTTTCATATTCCTTTATTGTTAGTAAAAACTTATAAATGTCAATTTTAGTAGTTTTCGGAAGAAGAAAGTAGAAGCGTTTGATAAAGGAGATAGAGAATATGAAAGATTATTATTATTTTTTTTTTAATTTGGAGAAAGATAGTTGCAAATTGACAAACATATTCCACCATTGCTTTTTTCATGGATGGATTATTATATCAAGTGCCTCAATGTTTTACTTATTTTTTTTCCCTCTTTCTTTCTCTAGCTACTTCAGGCGCCTCAATGTCAAGAGCAATAAAACCAACCATCGTGAAAGAAAAAAGTAATAATCAAATGACTTTTGAATGGTTACATAAAATTAATTAAAGCCTTCGATGTATTGTTGGGTCCCAATTTGAACTGGTTGAAGTCATGTTGTGGTGGGATCACGGCAATGAAAAGTGAATTCTTCAAAGAGAACTCGGATTCAGGTCTCACAAGACAGTGTTTATACCATGGTTTTTAAAAACGAACCAGTGATCGAACCGGTCAGAGGTCCAGTTACCAGTTCAAACGGTTCGATCGTTTGACCCGAACGGTCGGCCTGTTTTAACAAAAAACTAAAAAAATTGGAAAATGGTGAAAACCGTTCGAACGGTTCGAATGATTAATCAGTCAGTTCAGCGGTTTGTTGATCAAAATCATCGGTTTTAAAGGAAAAAGTGGTTTTGGGGAAAAATGGAACCGATGACCGGTTCCCAGTTTTTCCGGTCCAACCATCCGGTCCGGTCCGGTTTTAAAAACCATGGTTCATACCATATTCACACGCATTTGCAGTTGTATATTCAAAATATCTCCTCATGAATAAGAAGAAAAAAAACATACAAATATGGAGATATTCTTAATACACGTTTGCAAGTGACTGTGAATAAGATGTAAACACAGTCTTATAAGTACTGAATCCGATCTCCTTTGAAGGATAGGCCACGACATTTATGAGGAGTTCACATTAGTGCCCCACAGGACATAGTCTAATTGAGAAAAATTAGAAAAAAACTTTTGATTTCTTTTAAACAAAAAACTAGCGGAGGGGCCCTACTTCGTAGGGGCTGGAATGGAACCATCGATCTATTGACCTGGTTCCTGGTCAAAAACCGTTGAATTGGTCAATGATCCATTGACCCAAGCAGTCGAACCATCGACCCATTGACCCATTTAATGGTTTTTGGCTGTTTTTTATTTTTTTAATTGGGAACCATCCAAGCACCCGATTCTGTTTTATACTAATCTCAATCCCTAGCCAAAAATCGTTAAATCGGTCAATGACCCATTGACCCAGGCGGTCGAACCATTGATCTGTTCAATGGTTTTTGGTTGTTTTTTTATTTTTTTTTTAATTTTTGTTGTTAGAACGGGCCATCCATTTAACCGAACAGTCAAACCGTCGACCTAAAAACCGATGGCCAAAACGGTTACGTTTTCAGGTCATATGAGTCACATGCTCGAATGACATAACACGTATGGTACTACTTAATGAACATCACACACTCAATTTTTTGCCTGTAATTTTTGTTGTTAGAACGGGTCGTTCGTTTTTTTTTTTTTTTAATTGGGAACCATCTAGGCAACCAGTTTCGTTTTACCCCAATACCAGTCCCCGGCCAAAAACCGTTGAATCGGTCAACGACCCATTTGACCCGAGTGGTTGAACCATCAACCTGTTGACCCGTCCAATGGTTTTGGTAATTTTTTATTGTTTTTAATTTTTGTTGTCAGAACGGATCGTCTGTTCGAATCGGACGGTTGAACCACTGACCCGAAAACCAATGTCCAGAACGGTTCCATTTTCAGGTCGTATGAGTCACACGCTCGAATGACATAACATGTATGATACTGCTCAGTTGACCTTACACACTCAATTTTTTGCCTGTACTTTTTGTTGTCATAATGGGTCGTCCGTTCGAATCGGACAATCAAACCATTGACCCAAAAACCGGTGGCCAAAACGGTTCCGTAATTTTTTGCTTGTAATTTTTTGTTGTCAAAACGGGCCATTTGTTTGAACCGAACGGTTGAACCGTCGACCCAAAAAACCGATGGCCAGAATATTCCATTTTCGGGTCGTATGAGTCACACGCTCGAATGACATAACACATATGATATTACTTAATGGACCTCACAAACTCAATTTTTTGCCTATAATTTTTGTTGTCAAAACGGACTGTCCGTCCGAACCAGACGGTCGAACCGTTGATTGTTTTAAGTAATTATACTATTTAATTAAATAATCATTAATGATAGTTTTAATAATATTATTTAGTTATTTTTAATATAATAGTAATTATTAAATTTATGAATAGGATTTATCAACAATATTCATTAAATTAATAATTAACAAAATTAAATTAAATTAACAGTATTTATCAATAATAGTCAGTAATTATAATATTTTATTAAATAATCAATAACAATACTTTTAATAACATTTTTAATATAACAATAATTACTAAATTTATTAACAGTATTTATTAATAACAGTATTTATAATTTTAATTTAAAGTAAAATTAAAGTGAATATCTATTTATTAACAATATTTATAATAACAGTAATTATTAATTATAATCACTAATTATATTTTTATTAAATTACTGTAATAATCAATAATTATTAAAACCGGGTTACTAAATTTATTAGTAGTATTTTTTAATAACAATATTTATAATTTTAATTTAAAGTAAATATCTAGTTATTAACAATATTTATAATAACAGTAATTATTAATTATATTCACTAATTATATATTTATTAAATTACTATAATAATCAATAATTATTAAATTGCGGTAATAATTACTCTCACGTGGGATCTACTCGAATGAGTAGATTCCGTTTATGGATGTCCAATTCCTATTAATCTCTCTCTCTCTCTCTCTCTCTCTCTCTCTCTCTCTCTCTATATATATATATATATATATTAGAACAACTCTTCTCTTCTCTTAAACCTAAATAATCTCTCTTCTCCTAAAATTTATCCTAAACCACTTCCCCCACTTTCTCCATAATTATCTTTTATTCCTATTTATCTCCACAATTATCTCTAATTTAGTAGAGAGTTTCTCTCCTAAATTATCTCTAATTCCTATTTATCCTCTCCCCTACTTTTTATCCATACCTATCTAAAGAAAGTTCGAATTAAAAAAATTTAAGAATTATTTAAATATTCTAAAAGATTATATAATAAATTTAAAACATTTATTAAAAACACAAACAATAATATTATATTTTTACAAAATAGGTCACAAAATTATGTACTAACAATTAAAATTATGTTTTTTTTGGATTATCAATTTAAATGTTTTTCAAATATTTAATAATATGTAATAGCTTTAAATAAATAAAATTCAAATAACAAAAAAACTTAAATATTTTATAGATTATTTAAATATTTATCATAACTATATTTTAAATAGTTAAAATAACAAATTATCTAATAAATAATTTTATATTTTTAGAAAATATATCACGAAATTATGTACTAACAATTTAAATTATGTTTTTCCGGATTATCAATTTAAATGCTTTTAAAATATTTAATAATATGTAACAGCTTTAAATAAATAAAATTCAAATAACAAAAAAATTAAATATTCTATAGATGATTTAAATATTTAAATAACTAGATATTTATCTAACTAGATTTTAAATAGTTAAAAGAATGAAATTATGTAATAAATTTAAAAAAATTCTTTAAAGCAGAAAAATAATTATAACATAATATTGAAATTAATAAAAATTTAATATATTACAAAAATAGTAATGGAATTATGTAATAATAGTATAAATTATGATTTTATGAATAATTAAATTCCTTAAATAACTAATATTTTAAAATTTAAATATTCTACATATTGTACACACACAATATTATTAAATATTGCCGGCTTAGCCTTTGGTGTCAATGGTAATTAATCTTCGGCCTCTCTCGCTTATTGTACACACACAAATTCATGGAAAAACACGTAGGGAATTTCCTCCGCCCTTTTCTATTGCCATGTTCAATTCAAGCATCTAAGTTGATAACTAGATTCAAGTTTGAGTTCAAGAAGAAAAGCAAACAGCCTCGTCCAACTCAAAAATATACTAACCTATATACTAAAATTAATATTTATTTTATTTAAAGAATTATTTATTGTTTATGTGATAAATGTATTTTCAATAATTATGTATAAATTTATTTTGTTTTCTTATTTAATAGAAAACTTTCAATAATTATTAAAGATTAAACTATTATTAGTGAAAATTTTAAATTTAATTTATTGTACTTATTGTATTTTTGTTATAACTTATTGATTAATATTTATTAGAGACAAAACTATTATTTGAGATTATACTATTTATTGACTAAGTTAATATATTTTTGTACTTATTGTATTTTTTTCATTATCAATATATTTTAAATAATTGTGTATTTTTACTATAAATTTTCAATAATTATTGAAGATTAAACTATTGTTCTTTATCATAGATGAGACTATTAATTTAGCTGAAATTATGAGTGTTCATGAGTTGGTTCGGTTCGGTTGAAGGCTATTTGGCCAACCAAATTGACATGGTCAGGTTGGGTAGTTGGTCAGCTAAAACCGACTAATCTTTTGTGAAAACCGACCGACTCAAATTGTATTGGTTTGGGTCAATTTTTTGGTTTGGTCAATCGTTCAAAATATTTAAACTTAAAAATTAAATTTAACTTTAAAAATTATAATGTAATTATTAAAAAATAAATTTAAAATTAGATTTATGATATAAAACATTTTAAACTAAGAAATATGGGAAATTTCCCACTTTCCCATATTAAAAATTATATTTAAAATAAAAAATATTAATATATATCCATGGTTATATCATTCGGTTTTGGTTGGTTTACAAATGGCCAAAGTGAAATTGATACAACTTGGTTGAATTGGAAAATTTTTTAACCAAAGCCGACCTAAAATACTAGAAAACTGACCAACTCGGGTCGAGTTGATCGAGTTGGTCGGTTTCATCAATTTGATGAATAAACCTAACTAAAATTAATTATTGTTATTTTTTGTATTATAAAAAAATTTATTAAAAGTAGTATATAAAATATGAATAATTATTAATTATTTAAAAAGTTGAAAAAATAAAACAATTGTATACTCTTATGTGATTATATTAGGGTCATTTACTAGAACACATCTTATAATTTTACATATTTACTTAAACATACCTTATAGTTTTCATTTTATTAAAACATCCCATATATTTTACAACTTATTTACTTAATCAATATTTCATTAAGGAGTGTTTTGCCATTAGGCCCATGATTTTTTATTCCAATAATACCCTTAACACTTTTTTTTGTACAAAAAACAAAATTAACCAAATATAGCCAATAGAGTGGTTGTTCGTGTCTCATAAAGGGCAAAAATGATATTTATTTTTATTTTTTATTAAATTTATTTAAATGAACATTAGGGTCAACAATATTATTTTTCATTGTCATCTAATGGAAGATTGATTAAATCCATTACAAATTATAAGTGGTGTTTTACTAAAATTTTAACTATAGGATAGATTTTAGTAAATTCATGAAACTATTAAGGATATTTTAGTAAATAACCCTTTCTATTATTTAGCTTTCACTTAATAAATCCCGTGCATCACACGGGTCCCCACTAGTAGATATATATAAGATGGTTCTATTTATGGTGGATAAGAAGCCAGGGTGAGTAAGATCATTTCCTGCTTTATAAAAGTTTTTTTTTTTTTAAGGGCAATTGGTACTTACAAACCAACTAATTGGCACCATGGATGTGTATCCTGTTACTTACTGCTAGGGGTGTAAACGATATAAAAAAATTCATCAAATTCGAAATTTGACATAATCAAATCAAATTCGGATTATATTCGAATAAAATATTTTTACCAATTAGGAGTCCATTCGATTCGACAATATATAGGGAAAAGTACGAATAAGCCCATTTCAAAATTCTGAAATTCAGGCCATCCCATGCAGAACCCAAAATGGCATTTAAATTCAACTAATCTCAGGACAAATTCCCACCCCAACTCAGAGTTATACGGAACCTACCATCACCTTCTTGTTCGTTTCCCCGCTTGCCTAGATGTAACCTGATGAAGGAAGATTTGGCCCGACCTCGCAAATCACGGCACGTGGCAAAGAAGCAAGTAGCTCGGCACTTAAAACAGCGTACCGAGGGTACAAACGCCAAAGGGAAGGGACCAGCAGGTCCGAATTCCCTAGCAAGGGGCCCGAACTCCCTACTTAGAGCTCGAACTCCCTACAAGGAACCCGAACTCCCTGCAAGGTGCACGAACTCCCTACTTAGAGCTCGAACTCCCTACAAGGAACCCGAACTCCCTGCAAGGTGCCCGAACTCCCTACTTAGTGGTCGAACTCCCTGCGAGGAGCCCGAACTCTCCCTTTGACCCCGAGTCACACAAAGCAGAGACCCGAACTGGCCCGTCTTATGACAGTTCGGGCCCCCCCTTATCCGAACTCAAGACCGCCTCACGCACCGCTCCAGGCACTTCGCTTCCGGAGCATTGAACTGGACGAACCGCGCCGTACCTGACACCGAAGGAGTCCGTATCCAAGGGCGGCGCGCCTGACTGACTTGGGATCTGACGCTTGACGGCCGCATTTCAAACGGCCACCTGCCACCGTCACCTGTCACCACTACCTCCAGTTACAGAGACGGCTCCGACAAAAGGAGCAGTGACGGTTCTACCCCAGCAGAGGCGATGACGCCCGAACTGGCAGAAGCACGGAAATACTCATTCCCAACCTGACAGGGGTCTAGGAGTGAGTGCGCGAGGTGGTTATAAAAGGCTCTCCACCCCCAAAGAGGAGGTATGCAAACTTTGCGCTATCTGGTTTATCTTGCCTTTGAAGGATTCTAACTTAAGCTTCGGAGCCTTTACACCGGGTTCTCCCCGGAGCTTCCTCATCTCCTCCGTTTCAGGTTCTCTGCTACTCGGTTCAGAGGCAAGATCGCTGACAGCTAAGACCGGCTGGATTGCGCATCATCAATTGGCGTCGTCTGTGGGAACGCTTCAAAAAAGCCTCCCTCCAAACTCTCATACCCCCTTTTCTTCTTCAAAAAACCCAACACTCATGGCCTCTTCCAGCAACGCCGGACGCGGCACGGAGACAAACACCACCGGGGAACAGCTTCAAGTTCCCGTGGTGTGCGTTGGACAGTTCACCATCCCCCTTTCAGTGGATGGAATCCCCAGTTTGAATGCGCCACAAGCAGTGGCACCCGTAAACCTTCCTGCCACAAGCATCCCCTTTCCTCCCCCTATTGAGACAACCTTTACTGAACCGACCACCATCCCCCTGGCAGCCAGCCAAAACCGGTTGGATGACCTGATGCAGTGCATGCGGGCAATGCAAGCCCAAATGCAACAGTTCCAACAACACCAGCTTCACAAGCACAAAGTGCTGCACAATATCTCTCAGTATCACTATCAACAGCAGTTCCCCCAACTGCCACTGAACCAACCACTACTTCCACCTCGCCACCCTACTCCGAGGCCGGTCAAGGCCTCCCCACAGGATGGGCGCCCCCACCAAGGAAAGGCCTCCAGGCCCCAGAACCCCCCTAATAGGCAGGCCTCATCACTAGGCCGAAGAGAGAAAATAATCATCCCCACCTCGCAGCTCGCAGGCGGGTCGGGAACCTCGACCGCGAGATCGGCACCTCAGCGCTCCAAGTCCGAGTTCCCACTCACGGAAAACCGATTCGACGCACTGGCAGCAGCAGACTACCAGCATTCCGGGCCCATCGAGCTCGGCAACACGGAGGCCAGCAGTGCCAGTACAAGGCCCACTCAACAGCGAAGGCGCCGGCGAAGTCGTTGAACCGCCACCCGTGTCCTGTCAGAGCTCAGAGGCAAAGAAGAGACGAGCTCGGACGAGGTAGGAGTTGCCCCGATTCTCTCAGTTCCTTCCCCCCTCGCATCAAAACTCCTAGCGGTCCCCTTGCCCAGAGATTTCAAGCTCCCGCCTCTGGACAAGTATGACGGGTCCTTCAACCCCAACGACCACATTGACGCTTTCCAGTCCCAAATGCACCTCGCCAGGGCCAGCAAATCATGCATGTGCGTGGCCTTCACCACCACCCTCAGGGGGGTAGCCCGCACTTGGTACAGGAACCTGGCCCCCGGGTCGATAAAGTACTGGGCTCAGTTCGTGCAGGTCTTCACCGCACACTTTGTCACCAGCAAACGGTGCCCCAGAGCAGAGGAAAGCATCTTCGGAGTAGTCCAAAGGGAAGGATAATCCATACGGGGCTACATCAAGCGATTCAATGAAGCATGCTTGCAGATACCGCGGTTAGACCCCGCAGTGCAGCTCGCGGCGGCAAAAAGAGGGGTAACGCACAAAGAATTAAAATGGCACATGGTAGCTAACCTGCCCGCAACCGTGGCCGAATTCCTCAAGCTCGCGGACAAGTTCATGAGGACAGAGGAAGAAATCAACCAACGAACCGAGGGCGGGAACGAGAAAAGAAAGAGGGAAGGCGAGCCCTCTAACCCAGTCGACCAGAAGAACCTGACCCGAGAGCCTAAGCCGAACCAGTCGTTCCGAGCTCCCCTAGCAGTTCGGACGGATTACACGCCACTGAACACAAGGTGGACCGAGATCTTAATGACGATCAAGGACGCCCCATACGTGAAGTGGCCACCTCGCCTAAAGGGAAATCCGAACGAAAAAAATAAGAATTTGTATTGTAGTTTCCATAAAGACCATGGTCATAGCACCGAGCAATGTAATAATCTCCGGGACGAGATAGAGGGGCTCATCCGTCGCGGATACTTGAGAAACTTTGTACAGCACAACCATAACAACAATAAGGCAGGTCGGCCAGGGGAACACGAAAAGGATGCCCCCGAATCTAGCAGTAGACCTGCCGAACCATTGCAGCAATAGCCTCCGGAAGAGAGGCCAGTTCGGGGAACCATCCATGTAATTGTGGGAGGTTCGGTGGTAGCAGGATGTACCTTGGCAGCAGCTCGGACTTTAGTTCGCGAAAAGGC
Organism: Nelumbo nucifera; assembly: GCF_055504915.1. NCBI lineage: Eukaryota > Viridiplantae > Streptophyta > Magnoliopsida > Proteales > Nelumbonaceae > Nelumbo > Nelumbo nucifera. The sequence goes on from NC_142653.1 coordinate 22,973,698, forward strand.
CCTCGAGGAACGGAACCCCCCAAAGAGACCAAAGACCGAAGAACCAATCTTCTTCACGGAAGACGACGTGCGAGGGGTCCACTACCACCACGATGACGCGCTTGTCATTAAACTAAGGATCAGCGACTTCGAGGTCAGACGCGTACTCATAGATTCGGGCAGCTCGGCGGACATCCTCTTTAAATCAGCATTTGACCAGCTACTGCTACAGAGGAGCAAACTGAAGCCCGCGAACACTCCTCTGGTGGGTTTCAGCGGAGAGGAAGTCAGGCCCCTCGGAAAAATAACAGTACCTGTGGAAGTCGGCACATGGCCTTGTACGGTTAGACTCAACCATGATTTCCTGGTGGTCGCGACCCCCTTCCCATACAATGCCATAATAGGGCGGCCGATCACGCATATCCTACAGGCGGTGGTCTCCACCTACTATTTGGCCATGAAGTTCCCTACGAACTTCGCTGTAGGGTAGCGTGGAGCGACCAACTCGAGTCCCGCAAGTGTTATGTTGCCGCCCTGAAGGGAAAAACCAAGGCAGCCGACGACCTCGAACTGGAGCGGCCTGCGGAGCAAGGCGAGGAACGAGCTTCGCCCACAGAGGAAACAGTCGCAATCCCGACTTTGGCTACGGACCCAGCTCGCACACTCCAGATCAGTGCTTCGGTCGAGGAATCCCTACGAACCGAACTGGTGAGTTTTTTACTTCAAAATTTAGATATTTTTGCTTGGTCCGCGGCCGACATGCCCGGTATTGACTCTGGCCTTATAACTCACAAACTTAACACTGACCCTATAGTCAGACCCGTTAGACAGAAGAAACGCAACATAGCCCCAGAACGCTGGAGGGCAGTCGACGAGGAGCTCGAGAAGCTCCTCGCAGCAGACTTCATAAGGGAAGTCCATTACCCGAGCTGGGTGGCCAACCCTGTGCTGGTAAAAAAGGCAAACGGCAAGTGGCGCATGTGCGTCGACTACACCGACCTGAAGCAAGCTTGCCCGAAAGATTGCTTCCCCCTCCCCAGAATTGACCGCCTAGTGGACGCGACCTCGGGACATGAGCTGCTAAGCTTCCTGGACGCCTACTCAGGCTACAACCAAATCTGGATGGACCAGTCCAATGAGGAAAAAACCAGCTTCATAACCGAGTTCGGCCTATACTGTTACAAGGTCATGCCCTTCGGATTAAAAAATGCCGAGGCGACCTTCCAAAGACTTGTAAATAGGATGTTTCGACCTCTGATTGGCACGAAGATAGAGTGTTATGTAGACGACATGGTCGTCAAGACACAGTTTTCACAAGAATTAATACAAGACTTAGATTTTGTCTTCCAAATCCTGCGTCAGTTTAGCATGAAATTGAACCCCAACAAATGTGTCTTTGGCGTCACCTCGGGCAAATTCCTAGGCTACATTGTCAATCGGCGCGGTATTGAGGCCAACCCGGACAAGATAAAAGCCATCCTAGATATGAGACCACCTCGGAAAGTAAAAGAAGTTCAGAGGCTAAACGGCCGCATAGCCGCTCTAAGCCGCTTCATGTCCAAATCAGCAGACCGCTGCCTACCTTTCTTTAAAGCAATCAAAGGCAAAGGGTTCGAGTGGAACCAAGACTGCCAGCTCGCGTTTGACGAGCTAAAAGGTTACCTCGCTAGTGTGCTAACCTTAGCCCGGCCCGAGGAGGGCGAGGTCTTAGAACTGTACCTCTCGGCAAGCGACGAGGTGGTCAGTTCGGTACTAATAAAAGAAACAGACCGGGTCCAGCGACCCATATATTATGTTAGTAAAATTTTGCAGGGAGCAAAGACAAGGTACCCGCAGATAGAAAAGCTAGCATACGCACTGGTGATAGCAGCTCGGAAACTCTGCCCGTACTTCCAGGTTCACACCGTCATCGTTCTGACCGACAAACCTCTGAGACAAGTTTTACTCAAACCCGAGGTTTCCAGTCGACTGACGAAATGGGCCATCGAACTCAGTGAGTACGACCTCCAGTACAAGCCAAGAACTACTATTAAGGCCCAAGCCTTGGCAGATTTTATCGCCGAATGCACGTTTAGCCTCGAAGCCCCTGAGCCGGTCGAGCCCGAGATCCCCAGTTCGGGCGAGCTCGGAGCTCCCAAGCCAATCGAGTCTGAACCCCGTGAAGTAGCAGCCAGTGTAGCATCTCTCCTGGTTAGACCAAGCGCGAACTGGGATGAGGAGCCCTAGATCCTTCACGTAGATGGCTCCTCGAACCAGCAGGGCAGCAGGGCTGGAATAGTGCTACGCGACCCGAGCGGAACAAAGTTGGAATACGCACTATGCTTTGAGTTCGTGGCATCCAACAACGAGGCAGAGTACGAGGCACTGATAGTCGGGCTGAACCTAGTGCACAAGGTCGGAGCAAAGCACGTAGTTATCTGCAGTGATTCTCAGCTCGTGGTCAACCAAGTTACAGGCGAATACGAAGCACGCGAGCTCACTATGATTGCATACTTGGCAAAAGTAAAGAAGGCTCTGCTCAACTTCCAGTCACACTTCATCAAGCAAATCCCGAGGTCAGAGAACACTGAGGCCGATGCCCTATCCCGAGTAGCCAGCACGAGTCACAACGCCATGAGAACCGTCTACATAGAGGACTTACCTCGGCCCAGTATTCTTGGTGGGGCAGAAGAGGTCGCTCCCGTCTCTGAAGCAGAGCCGAGCTGGATTGACCCACTCGCGAGCTTCCTGCTAGACGGAACCCTCCCTGCGGACCGCAATGCAGCCAAGAGGGTGCAGCGCCAGGCAGCCAAATACGTCATAATAGACAAATGGTTGTACCGACGATCCTACACGCTCTCCTATCTGTGATGCTTGCGACCGGTCGAAGCCGAGCTCGTACTCCGTGACACTCATGAAGGCTTGTGCGGCAGACACCTGGGGGGCAGAGCCCTCGCTCAAAAGGCACTTCGACAAGGATACTACTGGCCAACAATGAAGACAGAGGCCGTCGAGCTCGTCAGAAAATGCGACAAGTGTCAGAAGCATGCCAATATCCACCATCAGCCTGCTGCCGACCTCAAGTACCTCACCAGTCCATGGCCCTTTGCGCAATGGGGCAACGACCTTCTGGGGCCATTCCCACCAGCGACAGGTGGGAGAAAATTCCTAGTGGTGACAGTAGATTACTTCACAAAGTGGATAGAAGCTGAACCTCTGGCAACGGTTACAGCCCGAAACATACATAACTTCTTTTGGAAGAACATAGTATGTCGCTTCGGGCTACCTCGGGTACTGATCTCCGACAACGGCAAACAGTTCGAGGATATCAAGTTCCAAGAATGGTGCCAAAGTATGGGAATTAGTCAGAACTTCACGTCGGTCGCACACCCGCAGGCAAATGGCCAAACAGAAGTAATGAACAGAGCCATCCTCCGCGGACTGAAAGCACGACTAGACCGAGCTAAAGGGTTGTGGGCGGACGAGCTACCAAGCGTTCTATGGGCTCACCGAACTACGGAAAAAACCACCACAGGGGAGACCCCCTTTAACCTCACCTCCGGCACCGAAGCGGTAATCCCGGCGGAAATCGAAGTACCTACATTGCGACTAGAAGCATACGACGAACAGACAAACGGAGACGAGTTACGCACCAACCTCGACCTACTAGACGAGGTGAGAGACCTCGCGCACATCCGAACTGCGGCCTACCAACAAAAGGTAGCTCGGTACTATAACGCCAGAGTAAAGAAGAGGAACTTCCGCGTCGGCGACCTGGTTCTCCGTAAAGTCATGGTACCCGAACCCGGCGTAGGAAAACTCGGACCAAATTGGGAAGGACCCTACAGAGTAAAGAAAGCACTCGGGGGGGGTATATGAGCTCGAAACCCTAGACGGAAAACAAGTACCCCGAGCATGGAACATTGTCAACCTAAGGCGATACTACCTATAGACCGCCAAGCAAAGTGGATAAAATCACCACCAAAGCCTACGGGCTAGGATGCCAAACTAATGAAGGAACCTCGGCACAAGCAAGCAAAGAAAAGAGCCAAAGGCGAAACGGAGACAACGAACTAATAGGGACATCGGCATCTCAGAGCACCAAAACAGGTCACGCGAGTGCGATAACACGGGCAGAAAACAGATCGGACGTATAGTCAGTTCGGCAAATACGTTCAGTCCGGCAAATATGCTCAGTTCGGGAGAAAGAATAACCAGCACTTAAACAAAAGTCATTCCATTTCAAAAGTAAGGTAGTATATATATATGAAAAAAAAAAGAAAAAAAAAATTTACAAGCCCGAAGCTATTTCTTCATCATCAGAAGGCACTTCAACAAAACCCGAAGGCCCCGCCTCACCCTCGGAGTCTAGCTCGGCGTCAGCAGCATTATCCATCTCCTGAGTTATGCGCGAAGTGGATATGGCGCTAACATCGAGCTTGGGGTACGTATTCTGGATCATCCACCGGCTTAGTTTAAAACCCCTCCTATATGAATCCACCATCAGATCATCAATGCTCGGCGAAGCAATGTACTCATCGACGGCTTTCTTCTTGGCATCTTCGATACCGTGAGAAAAGATCTGCGTCCTCTCCCTGATATCCTCCTGAAGATACTCGACCTGATGCTGCAGATCCAACCTCAAGTCCGCCATGTGCTTCACCACCACTCCCATGGCCTCGGCATCTCTTTGAGACCTCGCCTGCCTGATCCGTGAAAAACAATTAGTCTCTTCGGCAGCACGAGCAGCCTCCTCAGCAGCACAAACAGCCTCCTCAGCAGCACGAGCAGCCTCCTCGGCAGCACGACGAGCCTCTTCGGCAACTCGCGCCTGCCTCGAGCTCCTCTCCACCTGAGCCGCCAAGACATGAATAGAAGAATTCACATACCAAAAGAGACCGAATGATCAAAAGAACCAACAAAACAAAAGCCAAAGAGCTCTAAAAAAGGAGAACACTTACCACCATGGCATGGGTAACGGCACGGCAGGCCACTTGATGCAGAGGGAGATCAGTCCACGCCGCGACCTCCTCGGGGAAGATAGCCTCTTTACTCTTTTGAAGAGCATGGATCGGTGTCAACACACTCCTGAAATCCCCCGGGGCCCCCGAGCCAGAGGGCCCAGCTCGCGTATGAGCAGACCCAGAGTAAGCAGGAGCACCGGAGTTGTAGGAGCCCTTGCCGACTCCTGCATCGGAGGGACCATCTCGGGCTCCCTGGGCGGATCTTCTGGCTGATAGCCCGACACCTCGGGCTCCGCATCCTGGGGCATCTCGGCGCGAGTTCGCTTGGCAACCCGCTTTCTCCTCTTCATACCTTGAAACAAGTGCCCACCCCAAGTCCCTCGCGAATCCATCACACATGCGAAAAGAAGTTCACCATCAGTAAAAAGCAAGAAAGACGGCAAGATAAGAGTCTCTAAGTGAAGAACCTACCCGATCTCAGGCCGGCCGCAATGAGCTTGGCTTCCGTCAGATACTATTGACACTTCAGCCTAAGCCGCACCCATTGCCAGAGGCCCTTCACCGTCTCCTTGTCAAGCGTGACCCCGGAGTCAGGAGCGGCCATCCCCCACCCAGTCTGAAAAGGCCACCCGAGTACACTTTGCACCCCGAAATAGTCCCGCTTCCATACTGGGACCTTGTTGGGGAGCTCGTGTAAAAGCTTAAAGCCCGGGCGAGGAGACAGGTAGTAAGCCCGCTTGCGCCCAGGGAGGGGACCCACTTGCTTCTTAAGCATCAAGATTGAAGAAAAAATCTCCAAGTCCAACGGAAAGCTCTCGTCGCAGAATAAGGTGATTGTCCCCACCAAGTTTCGAATGGAATTCGGGTGAAGCTGGCCGACCGTCACGCCGAAGTGGTTCAAGACTTCGACAAAGAGGGGATGGAAAGGCAATCGCAGCCCCGCGGCGAGCTGCTCCCGGAATATCACGATCTCATCAGGACCGTGTTCCCAAGGAAAGCTACCCGAAGGTATGAAATAAGCATACTCCCCGGACAAGTTATAGTAAGTAATGAGGGATTGGAGCCCCTCGGGCGTCATGGTCGAAGGGCCGAACTTGTCAAACATCCGACCCCGCCGAGATGTGGACGCCAAACTACCCGAAGCGCCACGGCCTACGAGCTCGAACTCTTCCTCGAGCTCTACCTCCGGCTCGCTAGGGCTATCGAGGGATGCAACTTGGTTCGTAGAACCTACATCAGACCCGTTGAAAGGACTATCTAATCCATCCGAGCTAGACATCGGGAGTGATGAGATCCAGGAAAGTACTCACCCGGAAAAAAGCTGTAGACCACAGGAGCACGGATGAGCGGAAGAACTTGAGCGCGAACTGAAAAAACCTGGACGCGAACTGGATGCGAATTGAAACTCAGACGCGAGCTCGAGAGAAATACAGAAGTGACAACAACTGGGGTCCCCCCCCCCGCTATTTATGCTCACAGTGACTGAAAGGCAACGACTTAGATCAAAGCCAATCCGACGGCCTACAGCCGCACTGACCGCACGTCCCCCGAGACCGAGACGTGATTGGCGCACGTCTTTCTGAAACTGACAGTGCCGGCGCACATATTTTCGAAACTGACAGAACGCCGGCACACGTCTCCTCAGAAAAAATGGCAGCGGCATGTCTTTTTCAAATCTGAAAAGATGCCCGCTATCGCGCCCCCCAAGTGGCGCGCTTTTTGGAAATTTCGAAATAACGCGCGTGCCGCCACATCTATTAGCGTTTAGACAGGCCGGCGCACTTCCCGCCTAAATGGATGCTCGAAGAGGCCCAAGAAACCCTGACAACGCACCTCGCGCCAGCAGAACCAAGATTCAAAGTGCAGAACAAATCTACCCTACACCTTGCGAACTCCCCGCGCCAGGGCAAGACCCTTAGCACGAGGAGTGGGGGGCAATTGATGAAGGAAGATTTGGCCCGACCTCGCAAATCACGCCACGTGGCAAAAAACAAGTAGCACGGCACTTAAAACAGCGTACCGAGGATACAAACACCAAAGGGAGGATACCAGCGGTCCGAACTCCCTACAAGGTGCCCTAACTCCCTACTTGGAGTTCGAACTCCCTACAAGGTGCCCGAACTCCCCACTTAGAGCTCGAACTCCCTATGAGGAGCCCGAACTCCCTGCAAGGTGCCCGAACTCCCAACTTAGAGTTCAAACTCCCTACGAGGAGCCCGAACTCTCCCTTTGGCCCCAAGTCACACAAAGCAAAGACCCGAACTGGCCCGTCTTATGACAGTTCGGGACCCCCCCTCCTTTATCCGAACTCAAGACTTCACCTCACGCACCGCTCCAGGCACTTTGCTTCCAGAGCATTGAACTGAACGAACCACACCGTACCTGACACCGAAGGAGTCCGTATCCAGGGGCGGCGCACCTGAATGACTTGGGATCTGACGCTTGACGGCCGCACTTCTAACGGCCACCTGCCACCGTCACCTGTCACCGCTACCTCCAATTACAGAGACGGCTCCGACAAAAGGAGCAGTGACGGTTCTGCCCAAGTAGAGGCGATGACGCCCGAACTGGCAGAAGCACGAAAATACTCATTCCCGACCTAACAGGAATCTAGGAGTGAGTGCGCGAGGTGGTTATAAAAGGCTCTCCACTCCCCCAAAGAGGAGGTATGCAAACTTTGCGCTATCTGGTTTTATCTTGCCTTTGAAGGATTCTAACTTAAGCTTCGGAGCCTTTACACCGGGTTCTCCCCGGAGCTTCCTCATCTCCTCCGTTTCAGGTTCCCCGCTACTCAGTTCAGAGGCAAGGTCGTTGACAGCTAGGATCGGTCGGATTGCGCATCATCAAAATCGATGCTTCCCAGTTGAAGATTCTAAAATTGCTTTGAAGATGGAGTCGATGCTTCTCAGTTGTAGATTCTGATATTGCTTTGAAGATGGAGTCCATGCTTCCCATCCAACCGTAGTTTGAATAGATGCTTACTTAGTTATCTACGTGAGATAGAGAATGGGAGCCCCCAAATCACTCGAACTTGGAGATAGAGAATGGGAGCCCCCAAATCACGCGACACTCATGAAGGCTTGTGCGGCGGACACCTGGGGGGCAGAGCCCTCGCTCAAAAGGCACTTCGACAAGGATACTACTGGTCAACGATGAAGACAGAGGCCGTCGAGCTCGTCAGAAAATGCGACAAGTGTTAGAAGCATGCCAATATCCACCATCAGCTTGCTGCCGACCTCAAGTACCTCACCAGTCCATGGCCCTTTGCACAATGGGGCATCGACCTTCTGGGGCCATTCCCACCAGCGACAAGTGGGAGAAAATTCCTAGTGGTGACAGTAGATTACTTCACAAAGTGGATAGAAGCTGAACCTCTGGCAACGGTTACAGCCCGAAACATACAGAACTTCTTTTGGAAGAACATAGTATGTCGCTTCGGGCTACCTCGGGTACTGATCTCCGACAACGGCAAACAATTCGAGGATATCAAGTTCCAAGAATGGTGCCAAAGTATGGGAATTAGTCAGAACTTCACGTTGGTCGCACACCCGCAGGCAAATGGCCAAACAGAAGTAATGAACAGAGCCATCCTCCATGGACTGAAAGCACGACTAGACCGAGCTAAAGGGTTGTGGACGGACGAGCTACCAAGTGTTTTATGGGCTCACCGAACCACGGAAAAAAATCACCACAGGAGAGACCCCCTTTAACCTCACCTACCTATAAACCGCCAAGCAAAGTGGATAAAATCACCACCAAAGCCTACGGGCTAGGATGCTGAGCTAACGAAGGAATCTTGACACAAGCAAAGAAAACAATCCGCGCGAGTGCGGTGACCCAGGCAGAAAACAGACCGGACGTATAGTCAGTTCAGAAAATACATTTAGTTCGGCAGATATGCTCAGTTCGGGAGAGAATAACCAGCACTTAAACAAATCATTCCATTCCAAAAGTAGGGTAGTAAAAAAAAACAAAAAAATTACAAGCCCGGAGCTATTTCTTCATCGTCATAAGGCACTTCAACAAAACCCGAAGGCCCCGCCTCGCCCTCGGAGTCTGGCTCGGCGTCAGCAGCATTAGCCATCTCCTGAGTTATGCGCGAAGTGGATATGGCGCTAACATCGAGCTCGGGGTACGTATTTCGGATCATCCACCGGCTTAACTTAAAACCCCTCCTATATGAATCCACCATCAGATCATCAAAACCCGACGAAGCGATGTACTCATCAACGGCCTTCTTCTTGGCATCTTCGTTACCTTGAGAAAAGATCTGCGTCCTCTCCCTGATATCTTCATGAAGATACTCGACCTGATGCTGCAGATCCAGCCTCAAGTCCGCCATGTGCTTCACCACCACTCCCATGGCCTCGGCATCTCTCTGAGACCTCGGCTGCCTGATCCGGGAAAAACGAACAGTCTCTTCAGCAGCACGAGCAGCTTCCTCGGCAACACGACGAGCCTCCTCGGCAGCTCGCGCCTGCCTCGAGCTCCTCTCCACCTGAGCCGCCAAGGCATGAATAGAAGAATTCACCTACCAAAAGAGACCGAATGATCAAAAGAACCAACAAAACAAAAGCCAAAGAGCTCTAAAAAAGAACACTTACCACCATGGCATGGGTAACGGCACGGCAGGCCACTTGATGCAGAGGGAGATCAGTCCACGCCGCGACCTCCTCGGGGAAGATAGCCTCTTTACTCTTTTGAAGAGCATGGGTCGGCGTCAACACGCTCATGAAATCCCCCGGGGCCCCCGAGCCCGAGGGACCAGCTCGCGTATGAGCAGACCCGGAGTAAGCAGTAGCGCCGGAGTATGTAGGAGCCCCTGTGTATGTAGTCTCAGCATAAGGGCCCCCTGCCGGCTCCTGCATCGGAGGGACCATCTCGGGCCCCCTGAGCGGATCTTCTGGCTGGTAGCCCGACACCTCGGGCTCCGCATCCTAAGGCACCTCGGCGCGAGTTCGCTTGCCAACCCACTTTCTCCTCTTCATACCTTGAAACAAGTGCCCACCCCGGGTCCCTCGCGAATCCATCACACCTGCGAAAAGAAGTTCGCCATCAGTAAAAAGCAAGAAAGACAGCAAGATAAGAGTCTCTAAGTGAAGAACCTACCCGAGCTCAGGCCGGCCGCAATGAGCTTGGCCTCCGTCAGATACTGTTGACACTTCAGCCCAAGCTGCACCCATTGCCGGAGGCCCTTCGCCGTCTCCTAGTCAAGCGTAACCCCGGAGTCCGGAGCAGCCATTCCCCACCCGGTCTGAAAAGGCCACCCCAGCACACTTCGCACCCCGAAATAGTCCCGCTTCCATGCTGGGACCTTGTTGGGGAGCTCGTGTAAAAGCTTAAAGCCCGGGCGAGGAGACAGGTTGTAAGCCCGCCTGCGCCCGGGGAGAGGACCCGCTTGCTTCTTAAGCATCAAGATTGAAGAAAAAATCTCCAAATCCAACGGAAAGCTCTCATCGCAGAATAAGGAGATTGTCCCCACCAAGTTTCGAATGGAATTCGGGTGAAGTTGGCCGACCGTCACGCCGAAGTGGTTCAAGACTTCGACAAAGAGGGGGTGGAAAGGCAATTGCAGCCCCGCGGCGAGCTGCTCCCGGAATATCACGATCTCATCAGGACCGTGTTCTCAAGGAAAGCCACCTGAAGGAATGAAATAAGCATACTCCCCGGGCAAGTTGTAGTAAGTAATAAGGGATTGGAGCCCCTCGGGCGTCATGGTCGAAGGGCCGAACTTGTCTAACATCCGACCCCGGCGAGAGGAGGACGCCAAACTCCCCGAAGCACCACGGCCTACGAGCTCGAACTCTTCCTCGAGCTCTACCTCCGGCTCACTAGGGCTATCGAGGGATGCAACTTGGTTCGTAGAACCTGCATCAGACCCACTGAAAGGACTGTCTGAGCCATCCGAGCTAGACATCAGGAGTGATGAGATCCAAGAAAATACTGACCCGGACAAAAGCTGTAGACCACAGGAGCTCGGACGAACGGAAGACCTTGAGCGCGAACTGGAAAAACCTGGACGTGAACTGGATGCGAGCTAAAACTCGGACGCGAGCTCGAGAGAAATACAGAAGTGACAACGACTAGGGTCCCCGCCCCCCCGCTATTTATGCTCACAGGGACCGAAAGGCAACAGCTTAGATCAAATCCAATCCGACGGCCTACGGCCGCACTGACCACACGTCCCCCGAGACCGAGACGTGATTGGCGCACGTCTTTCAAAAACTGACAGCGCCGGCGCACATCTTTTCGAAACTAACGGAACGCCAGCGCACGTCTCCTCAGAAAAAACGGCCGCGGCACGTCTTTTTCAAATTTGAAAAAACGCCCGCTTTCGCGCCCCCAAGTGGTGCGCTTTTTTGAAATTTTGAAGCAATGTGCGCACCGCCACATCTATCAGCATTTAGACAGGCCGACGCGCTTCCCGCATAAATGGACGCTCGAAGAAAACCTGACAACTTACCTCGCGCCAGCAGAACCAAGATTCAAAGTGCAGGACAAATCTACCTGACACCTTGCGAACTCCCCGCGCCAGGGCAAGACCCTTAGCACGAGGAGTTGGGGGCAATTGATGAAGGAAGATTTGGCCCGACCTCGCAAATCACGGCACGTGGCAAAGAAGCAAGTAGCTCGGCACTTAAAACAGCGTACCGAGGGTACAAACGCCAAAGGGAAGGGACCAGCAGGTCCGAATTCCCTAGCAAGGGGCCCGAACTCCCTACTTAGAGCTCGAACTCCCTACAAGGAACCCGAACTCCCTGCAAGGTGCACGAACTCCCTACTTAGAGCTCGAACTCCCTACAAGGAACCCGAACTCCCTGCAAGGTGCCCGAACTCCCTACTTAGTGGTCGAACTCCCTGCGAGGAGCCCGAACTCTCCCTTTGACCCCGAGTCACACAAAGCAGAGACCCGAACTGGCCCGTCTTATGACAGTTCGGGGCCCCCCTTATCCAAACTCAAGACCGCCTCACGCACCGCTCCAAGCACTTCGCTTCCGGAGCATTGAACTGGACGAACCGCGCCGTACCTGACACCGAAGGAGTCCGTATCCAAGGGCGGCGCGCCTGACTGACTTGGGATCTGACGCTTGACGACCGCATTTCAAACGGCCACCTGCCACCGTCACCTGTCACCACTACCTCCAGTTACAGAGACGGCTCCGACAAAAGGAGCAGTGACGGTTCTGCCCCAGCAGAGGCGATGCCGCCCGAACTGGCAGAAGCATGGAAATACTCATTCCCGACCTGACAAGAGTCTAGGAGTGAGTGCGTGAGGTGGTTATAAAAGCTCTCCACCCCCAAAGAGAAGGTATGCAAACTTTGCGCTATTTGGTTTATCTTGCCTTTGAAGGATTCTAACTTAAGCTTCGGAGCCTTTACACCGGGTTCTCCCCGGAGCTTCTTCATCTCCTCCGTTTCAGGTTCTCTGCTACTCGGTTCAGAGGCAAGATCGTTGACAGCTAAGACTGGCCGGATTGCGCATCATCATAACCGCTTCCGATTTTTTAGTGTTTCTGCTCACCACCTCTTTAGTGGTGAACTCTCTTAATGCAATGGCAGCGACAAATTTTGAGTCCGCACCATTTCGAGGTCTACGTGTTGCCGCAATAAACTCGTATACTTGGCTGCCTTTCTTCGCATTCGATTATAAACTGGTTTCCGAGCATTCTAAGCAGCATTCCGGGATTTCTGAAATGCAAAGCGAAAGCGATACAGTAGAGGGAGGGAGGAGGAGGAGGGAGGAGAGAATGAGAGTGCGAAAGAAGAATTCTGAGTTTGGGAGGAAGAAAGTTGCAGGAAGAAGAACAGGAGAGATAAATAATGGGTCTCATCAAGGTCATTTTAGTCTTCATAAATTAATTAGTAACTTTGAAATTGAAAAAAGAAAGAAAATCTGAGTTGCCGTGGGAAGCTATCTATTGAAAAAGTTGAATTTAAATGCCATTTTAAGTTTGTATGAATTGGCCTAGATTTTAGAATTCTGAAATGGGCTTATCCTTATTTTTCCCTAATAAATATTAACCTTATATGTGCATATCGATATTAGTGGTGCAATTATATTCATATTAAATAAATATATTAATATATTGTTTTGTTAGAGTACAGTGAAATGATGAATTTTGAAATTTTCTTTTACAATATTATTTTAATAATAAAGACTATGATGACTTTTCGGTCAATTAAACGATTAAACAATTAAACGAATACAGATGTTATGTTGAACTTTGAAACAAATAAATTAATATTTTAATATTTTTTATCAAAATGCAGTATTTCATTAATTACTTTGTACTTTTCATTTCAATCACATTTAATTTTCTTCCTTCTTCTTCGTTCTTACTCTTTCTTCCTTCTTCTTCATCGGTTCTTACTCTGCAACATTTATTTTTAGCAACTTCTCTTTTTTTTTTTAATTCGGTTCTTATTTTTCAATATTTCTTACTCTTACTTTTTCTTTTTCTTAACCGCTTTCTCTCTCTTCCTTTTTCTCTATCTCTTGCTCTCTTTCTCTCTTGATGTTGCAAAGTACAGGTGAACAATCTCTCCGTTGCAGATTATATTAATGGCGACGCTTGTTACAGTGATATCAAATAGATGGCTATAATTCAAAAAAAATTTAATTGTTTTTTTTCTTTATTTTTAGAAAATTTGATGGATAAGGAACGAAAAAACTTCAAACCATGTTTCTTCTTCCTTCTTTAGTGAAGAACTTGTTAAAAATGTATTTCGAATTCGAATCAAATTCCAATATACAATTATTTAGACGAATTCGAATTCAAAGTATTGTTTTAAGAAACCGCGGATATCAATCGAAATCGAATATTTATTTATTTAATGAGTTTCGAATTCGAACCAAGTCTGATTCGATTCGAATTCGCTCGGTTTACACCTCAACTCGGCTCGTCTTGTTTTGTATTATTTAAAAAAAATATTTTATAAAAATAAAAATTATATGTAAAAGATATTTTATATTTAAAAATTTAAAAATTATAATATTTTTATTATATAAATTAAATATTGAACCGATTTGCGAGCCTCACGAACTGAATTCTAATAGACTAGAACTCTAACACGAATTAGAGTGAAATCGAGCCGAATCGAACTCGAACAGTTCGTGAAAAATTCGACTCGTTGCCATCCTATGCCCAACTAACCCCAAAAGTCTAACATCCGCTCAACTAGTGTAATCGAACCAAACGGTCAAACCATTAACCATGTGACCTATACGTGTACTTTCTTTCAAAAATCAAATGTAATCACCGAACAGGACAGTCTAATGAGCGAAAGTGAACTCATATATATATATATATATATATATATATATACCTGTGATGAACTCAGCAGCTCCAAGTCCTACCAAGAAAGGCGCGGAATTTTAGAAATGGAAACTCCATTGATAGAAGAAGACCAAGAACAGAACCAGGTAACTAGAAATAAAAGTAGTGTGTTGTTGAAGCAGGTAGGTGAAGAGTCCAAGAAGCTCTGGAACATCGCAGGGCCAGCAATCTTCACAGCCATATGCCAGTACTCGCTGGGCGCCATCACTCAGGTGTTCGTTGGACATGTTGGCACTCTTGAACTTGCCGCTGTTTCCGTGGAGAACTCCGTTGTTGCCGGCTTAGCCTTTGGTGTCATGGTAATTAATCTTCGGCCTCTCTCGCTTATTGTACACACACAAATTCATGTAAAAACACGTAGGGAATTTCCTCCGCCCTTTTCTATTGCCATGTTCAATTCAAGCATCTAAGTTGATAACTAGATTCAAGTTTGAGTTCAAGAAGAAAAGCAAACAGCCTCGTCCAACTCAAAAATATATTAACATATATATATGGCATACCTTTTGTTTTCATCCGCCTTTTGCTTAGTTGGGAATGGGGAGCGCATTGGAGACGCTGTGTGGCCAAGCATTTGGAGCAGGAAATCTTAGGATGCTGGGAATTTACATGCAAAGATCATGGGTCATTTTGCTCTGCACCGCTCTTGTTTTGGTCCCTGTATATGTCTTCTCTCCTCCTTTACTGAGGCTCCTAGGCCAGACTGCCCAGATTTCAGATGCCGCCGGTGCTCTCTCTCTCTCTCTCTCTCTCTAGAATTGCAATTTTTTTTCACAAATGGACATCGCTATCTCCAAATTTTCCTTTGAACCTTTAAACGAAATGAAATGAAATGTGTATCTCACCAAAAACCACAACTTTTTTGGGGTATAGAACTATAAAACACTTAGCTTCAAATGGTTGATGGATAATTAGATAAATTCTATGACCTGAAACGAGTCCAACCACACTAGCAGGACTGATGACTATCACAAGGTATATATGTATGATGGATGGTTAAAACTTGTTGATGGCACAGGGGTATTCGCTCTGTGGATGATTCCTCAGTTGTTTGCATATGCCCTTAATTTCCCAATACAAAAGTTTTTGCAAGCACAAAGAAAAGTCATGGTAATGGCTTACGTCTCCGCAATTGTTTTGGTAATACACGTGGTGCTTAGTTGGTTGGTCACGCTGAAACTTGGATGGGGCCTGGTCGGTGCGGCCTTCACCCTCAACTTATCGTGGTGGCTCGTCGTTCTTGGTCAATTACTCTACATTTTCATTTGGAAATCAGATGGTGCTTGGACTGGTTTCTCTTTGCTAGCTTTTGCAGACCTGTATGGGTTTGTCAAGCTTTCCTTGGCGTCCGCAATAATGCTATGGTACTCTCTCTCTCTCTCTCTCTCTCTCTCTCTCTCTCTCTCTCTACCATCTATCTGATCTTGTTGCATAACATGGCAGCTTGGAGTTCTGGTACTTGATGTTAATAATAGTGATAACAGGACATCTAAAGAACCCATTGATACCAGTCGATGCCATTTCCATCTGGTAAGAGTATTTCATCATTAATTCACTCTGTGCTTATAATGTTGAATTTACAATAAGGTATTTAGTTTTCTCTCTTTTCGACCTGCTGAGAATATCGTTTAAGACTAATTTGTTTATTTGGATACAAATTTCCTTTCACAGCATGAACATAAACGGATGGGATTTAATGATTGCAATTGGATTCAACGCTGCCATAAGGTTTTACACTCCCATATCTTCTTTTTTTTTTTCTTTTTCACTTGTCGCTTTGATTGATCCTTCAACATTTCTGTTCATGAAATCTTCCTATACGGTTGTTCTAACAGTGTGAGAGTATCAAATGAACTTGGAGCCAGTGATCATCAAGCAGCAAAGTTCGCTGTAAAAGTGGTGTCTGTGACATCCGTGATCATAGGACTGATTGCCATGCTTTTGATTATGACAACAAGAATCTACTTCCCTGTTCTGTTCACCAGCAATGTTGAAGTCATGAAAGAAGTTTCCAAGCTTTCTATCTTGTTAGGTGTCACTGTGCTTCTGAACAGCCTCCAACCAGTCTTGTCTGGTAATTAAATATCAAATACTACTTTATTCTTTTTCAGGTTCTTCTACATTGTAAAACCCATTAAAACCACTGTGGTTTACTGGAACAAATCACCTAGGAGATCTCCTACATAAAAAATAAATAAATAAAAAGAAATTTGAACCTGATGGCCAAAGGCCTCCATTTGAATTCCTTTGAGAGGGCTATAAATGTGTGAAAGGTCCATAGATTATATCTAGACAATTTATGATCATTCCAGTTTTCTTGAAAACACAACAAAAAAAAAAAAAAAAAAACACCCATGACAGAGTCAGAGAACACCCGGCCCCTATATTAGCATTTAAAACAAAATGTTCATTATTTATGAATGTTACGACTGTATAATATTTGATTCTTGTTTCCTTTATTCAGGGGTTGCTATTGGAGCTGGTTGGCAAGCAATCATAGCATACGTCAACATTGCATGCTATTATATTGTTGGTTTACCTATTGGCCTATTACTAGGGTTCAAATTTGATTTTGGGGTTGAGGTGAAGTATTAATTAAGCACGCGTGATTTAAATGAACAATTGCTAAGATCGTATAACTATTACTACTGAGACATTCTTTTTTCTTTTCTTTTTTTTTTTTTTTTCTGAGTTGCAGGGCATTTGGGGAGGAATGATTGGTGGAATTCTTTTGCAGACCATAATCTTAGTGATAATCACTTTACGCACTGATTGGAAGAGGGAGGTAAGTACCCAGAACTTCCTTAATTGCTTGAGAATTGAGTGGATATAGTTTATCTGTTTCATCATATCTCGCTTTGCAATTGTTTTCTCCGTCATGTATTATATTTGCTTTGTCTCTGGCATGTAGCCTTTATACTTATTCTGTCAGATCTTGTTAACTGAAGTCTGAAGATCAATTAGTACAAAGTTACAAACTACAAACAATTGATGCCCTTTTAACCTTTACCATGCATAACTGATGAATTTGCAGGTCTCACAAGCAGAGAACCGAATCAAAAAGTGGGGAGGATCAACAGGGCAGGATTGATATCCCGCGCACTAAACTTTTAGCTACATTGGTGTCATTTATGGTGGCAGTGGTGGATTTGATTGTCTTCATCAAGATTAACACATCACTTGTGAATTTTTCATTGAAATTATGTTATCAACATAATATTATGCGTAGGAATATTAATTATGAGTTTCTTTTCAAAAAAAAAAACAGAATATTCATGTTTTTCAATTGACAACTATCAGTATCTCTAGAGAAAAGCTCCAATAAACCGTATGGTACTGAGAGAAGCCGGTGTATGTGTAACCTCCTAAGAAATGAGTACTATGAGGCTGGTAGAGACGGGTCTTTTTCTTTTTCTTTTTTCTTTTTTATAACTAGCTGAGGTACTAGAGTTACATTGGCGCCCCCCACGGAGTGCGCCCCACATGGACATCTCAGCGTGCACTGGGAACATCTCTCATAGTTGTCATTGGGAGATGTTCCCAATACACGGTTCGATTTCGTTGCTTCTCATGGATGGAACTGTTTATTGTGGTTAGGGACATTCCACAGCATTTTTTCATCTGTCATTATCTCTTGGATGGAACTATTTATTTTTAAATTATTTATTACATTGTTTGTTTACATTATTTTTATTATAAATATATTTTTATATTCATTGATAATTACATATTAGTGTTTTATTTTATTCATTATTATTCTGTATTATTATACCAATTTATTTTGGATTTAAAATATAAGAATTTTCTGTTCAAGATCGCTATATATATTATTTCACAAGTTGTATGTGAAATGTATCAAATCTACAGTTTGGTGTAGGCAAGTCCACACTACACTTGCAAAAACACCCCTATGGGTGTAGACAATTTCAATCCATACATTTTATCCACAATTCAGAATAGTTGCAAACATTGGTGTAATGTGGATTCATTCTTGCCATAGTGGTGGTTCACACGCAACAATTTTTCATCCACGTTACATAACACCCCCCTGAATTTAGTGAATATCCCTAGCTACTTGACCTATTTATTGGGTAGAGGTCCGTGGGCTGCCACGGGTCGTGCCGTCCTCCCTGGTGGAAATTTTGGGGGGTCGGCCCAGCACGGCCCAGGCCCAAGCGGGCCCGTGCCGTGTCATGCCGGCACGCGGGCCTGGGCCGAGCTAGGCTGCAAGCCGTGCCGTGGGCTTGGACCGTGCCGGGTTGGGCCATAGGGCGGGCCTTGGGCCTAGGCCAAACTGGGCTACACTATTTTTTTTTTTACTTTTTATTTTTTTTTTTGAAAATTTTGATTTCTTTTCTAAGTAAAATTGTAAAAGTAAAATATTTAACTTTCTTATGAACTTTGGGAATTATGAACTATTTAAAAAATTAAGAAATGAGAAATTTAAGTTATTTAATACATAAATGAAAAAAAAATACTTAACCAATTTGAAATAAAAATGATGGAATGACAAATTGGAAAAAAAATAGGAATTTTATTTCATTTAAATTTGAAAATTTTCCAAACCGGGCTACTCAGCTTAAAAGCCTTCATTTTTCCCATAGTACTACTACTACTGGGGTGGGAGTTCCACTTCCATCGACATCAAACGCATCCGCATCAGTGCTAACACTAATAATATCGTGATGCGATTGAATGTCATCCATGGTGAATATGTTGTGGAATTGGTTTTGAGAAGGGCCGGCCATTTTTTTAATTCTAAAAAGATAAAAATTAATCTAATTCAACTTACCCGGATTGCCGATTCAAAATCCTAGCTCGATTTCAACGGCTGAAGCCTTTCAACGTCCAAGCCTCCCGAATTGAAATACTTGAGCTGGTTGAGCAAGCATTCTTCTTGTTGAAAGTCGAAACTTCGATAAAGTTGATACTTGAGAATTGGAGAATGTAGAATCAGACAATCAGCTAATCAGAATTTCTCAAATTGCAGATAATTGAGAATGTATGAGTATGAGAGAGAGAGAGAGAGAGAGAGAATTAAGAGAATTGTTGAATTGGTATGATGGGAATGGTGGAGGATAGGACTATTTATAGGATTTGAACATAATTCAATTGCCCAAAATACCCAAAAAACTATCTATTATTTAGTTGTTGGGAGGGGTATTTTGGTCATTGTAAAGTTACTTATAACTTTACCCAAAATGCCCCCTAAACTAGTTGTTATATAGCTCTTGGGGGACATTTATGTTATTTTTTCAACCCCTATAAGCAAAATACAGAAATACCCCCTAATATAGTTGTTTATAGTTGTTGGCGGGGGGGTATTGCTGTAACCCCCCCACCCCCCCTCAAAAAAGCTGAAACTAGCCATTGGGCCCCTTTGGGAGGGGGGGCCCAACGGCTATATTCCTGAGCGGGTTGTGTCGGCATGCGGGCGGCACGGCACGTGATGTCGTGCCATGCTGGCCCGGCCCGATTTACACCTCTATTATTGGGGAGCCTCTCTAAAAATTTCATTACAATAATCCACTCAAATCACAAAAGTGTAAAGCAATGAAGTTTCTACATCTAAGGGTGGAGAGTTTAGTTCCACAATGCATCCTTTGCTATTGTCCCTATTAATGCGTGCAATTTATGCACATTATTATAAAAAGAGTCCAGATCTGCTCCTCACACCAACCTCACAACAAGTCTCATCTTTTGCACATCAAGAACATTTCCCATACTTATATGTTGTTGTTCATGGGGAGATGTTTCCAATGCATAGTGAGATGTGTTATAAAATTGATATGCATGAGGAGCAAATCTGGTTCATTATAAAAGGCTTAGAATATTGAGGGTTGAGCCATTATGGAATTTCTTGCAAATAAAAACTCTACATGCACTCTTGAATAGCATGGGAATCTAGCTGCATGTTGGGAACATCTCCCCATGAATTTAACATACACGACACATGTAAGGGAGATATTCCCAATGTGCAACTTGGTGCTATGTCTATGTGAGCATAACTTTTGCTTGTAGGAGATCTAGGCTCAATTTAGTCTTTCTTTACTAAAGAAAGGCTTGTTTTTGGTAGAACACTAAAGAAAGCTTATACTCACTAAGGATGTTCATTAAACGGTCTTAGACCACCAAATCAAATCGAACCAAACTAAAACTTGCAGTTTGGTTTGATTTGGACATAAAAACAATTTGGTTTGGTTTCCTACATTTTACAAACTAAACCATACGACATATACCAATATATATAAATATATACCATACAAATTATCATTTATGCAAGCATATATGTTGTTTTAGCTTTCTAACAGGGTTAAACTAAGTATAATGGCCCAAACCATATTAGAAACTGCACCAAACTATAATAAAACAGTCAGATTTGTTTTAAATGCCATGAGGCATCCATATATATTGCCATGTGGCCCAAATCATTAATAAAAATTGTCATTATTCAAATGTCATGTATTATTCGTGTGTGCTATCACATTGAGGGTTAAACACCACACATGATGTTGGTGTGCACATTATAGAAAGTATAAATATTTTTTGAGCCATTGTAGAAAATATAAGTAGCTTTTTAGCCCAAAAGTAGGATCTATTTTTCATATTTTGTAACTTTTGGCTTCTTTATACTTTGTATTTTTAAAATGCATATTTTGTGAATTTATACTTTTCATGCTTTTGTACATTCAAGAGTGCAAAAGTATTTTGCAAAAGTATATCCAAATATTGCTAACTTTGGGCCCATTTGAGAGGGCTAAACTTAAGATTCAACTACCTTGGTTCAATAATTGCTTTGAAATGCTCTAAAAAACTATTCAAAGAGGTAGATAATTGAGAATGTATGAGTATGAGAGAGAGAGAGAGAGAGAGAGAATTAAGAGAATTGTTGAATTGGTATGATGAGAATGGTGGAGTGAGTACACATGTTGGAAAAGTTTGTGGACAGGAGATCCGGGGTGTATGCCCTTAAGTGAAAAAAAAAAAAAAAAAATCTTGCGAGGGCTATTAAATAAAGACAAATAATAAGGAAATGAGAAAAAGAAGAATGATAAATTATAAAGACCCCATAGCCATTAAGTCAGATGACAAAATGTGTTAAATTACCAAAATATTTGCATAAACTTTTTTTTTTTTTATTGTCATATTCTCTTTTAAACTCTAACCTAATCTAATATTTATATTCCCTTCCCTAGTGTTTATTGTTCACCAATCCATTCTCTCCTTTCCCATTGCTTCCGCCTTTACCCATTATTATTGTCAGTCACGACTCACCTTCAACATTCCCCACCGGTTACCCACACGAATAACGGAATAGAAGGATCAAAAGACCTGCAATAGTGGCCTCTTTCTAAGTCTCTTGATGTCCCTCACATAACAAAGACCAAAATGTTATTTACCTTTTGAAAAGAAATGGCTATAACAGGCAAAGAATGGTGCAACGAACAAAAATCACCAATTGAAGAATATTGAACAAATCAAGGTGATAAGAGTTGTAAGTGAAACAATAAAATGTCAAAACCTCATTGATGGTTTACAGTGTTGGTTGACATAGAAGGGCCAAAACTCTCCTAGGTTTCTGAAATTCATATATTTTCCATCTTCAAGGAAAACAAAAATCTCATGTCATCATCATTGAGTCTCCTTGAAAAGCCTAATTAGAAAGAAACTCAGAATTTCCAGTTGGATCCTACTACAAATGAATTTCCAAGATGTGACAATGGATTGAAGACTTAGACAAAACCCAATGTTTTCTTGGTTTCATTAGGTCTTGATCATCAATATCCTTTCATGATCTGCAAAAGAGCCTATCACGAGCAAGACTATTTAATAGGACAACAAAACAATCCAAATTATGTTTGTAAGGTCTCTTAGAAACCTAGTAAAAGAACTGCAATGACGATAGCGAGTCTTTGGATTTCTAACAATCATAGTGATGTATTTTCACCGTTCAGATAAATAAGAAAAGTGTAGTTTAAAGATTTAAAAAAAGAGTTTTTATAATTCAGTCCACTCGGGAAATCTTAACCCCACCCTACCGGTGGGATGAATCTGGCCGTGGATTGATGTTAAATTCATGGGTAAAATACAGTTTAAAAGAGGGCTATATTAATAGATTAAGAGGGACTATAATTTTAAATTTCTGAGGTCGACTGTAGTTTATCTATCCCTTAAAAAAATACATATATACAGGTGAATGAATTTTTTTTTCAAAATTAATTAATTAACTAACGCAAGCAGAAGAGATCTTTGTCTAACAGCTAAAGTTCAGGGGTATGACTATTGTTAGTCTTTCGCTTTCGTCCCATATTCCTCCAAAATCTCATTTTTCTATTCTTTCCTTGCACAACTTCTTTTCTAGATAACCACCTTGTCAAAGCCCTATCTATATCGCTCGTCGTCTCTTCCATTTTTTTCTGGTATTAATCAGTGCCTGACACCCCTCTACTCTGTTTAAGTGAGCGGTATAACATCAACTCAACAGCTTCATAAAAGCGGATCCGAAACCGCACCACCCTCGTCTCTTCCACTTTGGTCGCTTCTCTCATCGCTTTGGAGACCACAGACAGAAAAATATGTTACATCCACACTACTTTCCGATGATTTCTATGCACAGATAATCACTGGAACTAGTCAACGTAAATGCGCTATTGCTTGCGTCATTCTCCAGGAAGGAACCGACAAAATGATTATCAACTACCGTGATGTCAGGGTACAATCTTTTTTGCATTTCTTTTTTTTTTTTTCAAAATTAGAGCTTCTTGATATATTGTTTGGTTCCATATTTTCGATGTGTCTGGTAAAACCAGTGTTTCATGTTTGGACTTCAGATTTGTAATCTGCGCTATTATAAGAAAAATAGCATTGCTTGATAGTGTTTTTGTGCATCAATAAATCTGCGTAATTACATGCTTTTTTTGGTCCCTATTCCATGGTATGATATGAAAGAAGCTAATAATTTTCAAGTAGTAATTGAACTTCTTACTCTCCAAGATGAATTGCAGCGATGATCCGAGACCTAGTAAGAGTATTTAAATAACACTTTTTTGTTGTAAATGTTTCGTTTTTCACTTAAATGAGAAAGAACAGAAGTGTCGCTTGTTAGTTGTGTCAATTAAGCAAAACTGGTTCGAGAACATTTACAAGAGCTTCAAGTTTAAATTTATGATGTAACTGAGTTATGGTAGATTGTATGTTGGCTATGGGTTCTACAATTGACCGTAGCTTATGAGAGGAAATAACCACACGAGTTGATGAAGGTAGTGACAATATAAAACAACAAAAGTTGTATCCTACTGTTATCCAGCCATGATCTTGTTACTTGTCAGTGGTATCTTGGAGCTTCAACACTGTTATGATATCAGTATGTATGTTTCTGGATGTCCTATAAGGCTAGAAACTTATTAAAACCTTTGAGAGCTTATCACGGCTAGGATTATATCAAGCAGAAAGATGGTTTTATTATGAAAGGAGGCTAGCAAGGGGTGGGAATTCTTTTCTGAGCAGCTTTGTAAAATGAAGTAAACTTTCAGGGAGGGTTAAGAGATTTTACCCCTCCCTCCTGTTGTATCCTCCTTTTTAATCTCTTTATTAATAAAAGTTTCTGTTATTTATCAAAAAAAAAAAAGAGGCTAGCAATAACTGGAATGGGAGAAACAAAACTAGAATGTTGGAAAATGGGATCAAGATTCAAAATGGATTGTGTTCATGCAAGCTTTGAGTGGGTAGTACTCAATTACAACATTCTGGTTTTGTTTTAACAAAAGGGGAAAACTCACACTCACTCAAAGCAGCCTTTATAACTTGCCAGTCTATTTTGTGTCCTTGTTCACCATGCCAGCTTCAGTAGCCGGTACCCTTGATAAATTATGCAAGGATTTTCCCTAGGATGGGCCTAATGGTGAAAGGAAACTGCATTGTGTATCTTGGAGGTGGATATGTGAGCCTAAGCATTTGGGTGGTACAGGTAAGAGGCATCTCAGTAACATAAACAAAGTGCTTCTCTGCAAGTGGTTATGGTGGTATGGGGAAGAAGAAAATAGTCTGTGGCAGCAAGTAATTGTTGGGAAGTTTGGCTTAACAATCAGTGAGTGGGAGACTTGTGAAACTCTCAATTCTTACGAGACAAGGGTCTGGAAGGGTATAAAGAAGCATAAGGATGCTTTTCCTGGTAAGGTGAAATTGAAGCCTGGAAAAGGTGACAAGACTAATTTCTTTTGGAAGGACACTTGGTGCTCTGCTCTGATCAGCTTTTATGTAAGGTGTACCCTTCTCTCTTCTACATTGCAGCAAACAAGGAGGCTTGGGTATTGAACTACTATGAAATTCTAGGTTCTCAATTGGTGTGGAATCCCACATTTCGGATCAATATCAATTATTGGAGGCGGGGTGGAGGTAAGGGTGTCAATGGACTGGTTTTGGATTGGACCCCGTCCAGTCCAAAATCAATTTGGATGGATTGGACGGACCAACAAGACATATTGCATTGGACCAATCCAGTCCAAAATATTTATTAGATTGGATTGGACCTGGTCCATCCATAACAAATTTATATTGGATTGGGTTGGATTAAGCCAATATCTGGTTCATTGATATAAGATAGGAATATATGTGTCAATGGACTGGATTTGGGTTGAAACCAATCTAAATCAAAATGAATTTGAACAGATTGAACGGCCCAGACATTGAATTGGACCGGTCTAAATTGGTCAAAAACATTCATTGGATCGGATTGGACCTGGTCCATTTATAATGGACTCACATTGAACTGGATTGGATTGGACCAAATCCAGTCTAATTGACACCTCTAGGTGGAGGAGCTTGGTTCTCTATTCTTGAGGTTGAATGAGTTTAATTCGGTCCCTACGGACAGTGATAGAAGAGTATGGTTAGCTAACAGACCGGCTTGCTTCTCTTCTAGCTCATGTTATAGGATGTTCTAGCAGGCATCACCTAAAGTAGCATTCTTTTTGTGGACAACTGCTAGAGACAAGGTTCTCACCATGGACCACCCACTAAACAAAGGATGAAAGGACTGCCCATTGAAGATGTTTGTAGGCTGTGCAACTCAAGCACAGAAATCTTCTCCCACCTTTTTATCCATTGCACTTTCATTTACTCAGTCTGGGTTCATTTCCTTAAACTCTTCAACGCAATCTGGGTGACACCCCCTTATCTGGTCTCTTTGCTGGATTCTTGGTCCAAGCCAAGTTTTTCTACTAAGGCTCAATTTGGAAGGAGTACAAATACAAATAAGTACAGTGCAAATATATACAAAATAATATAAAATACAAGGTTGTGCACTCTACAGGTTGGTATTTGTACTCCTTCCAAACTGAGCCTAAAGGGAAAATTCTTTGGAAATTGCTCCCTTTGGCCCTTTGTAGGGGGTGTGGAATGAGAGAAACAGTAGGGTTTTTGAAGACAAGGCTGCACCTATTGAAGTAGTAATCAACAAAATTTAATGGTTGTTGGTTTAGAGGGTGCAGGTTTTAAATGCTTTTGAGGGCATACCTAGTACAACTTTTTTGAATAGTTGAACCTCTTCAGTTTTTAATCTGAACTACAGTATGTATAGTATGGGTTCATTGATATACTTGTAAAGTTTTTATATACACGCTTTGGTGGGCAGCTCGCCCTCCTTTTTTAAATGAATACACACATTAAATCTACTTATAATTCTCTAGATTAAATACAAGGAAGAATAGTCAGTAAAATACTAAAAAGAGAAATAGATAACTATAGATGATGGATCTTACACTCTGTTTGGTTTGAAGGAAAAAGTAGGGAAAGGTAAGGAAACCTATACAAGCTTTGTAAAGGTTTCCTTACCTTTCCCTTCCTTTCCCTACCTTTTCTTTCAAACCAAACATAGCCTTAGGGTTGTTTGTGATGAGAACTAATAAATAATGATTGAAAACTGAAGTCCTACTACCCATGTACTTTCAAGAATAGGAAATTCAATGAAGGGAAGAAGTATTCAGTTATTAATTTGTGATGCTAAACCATCAGCATTATCAATCCTGATAACTATCAGCTGATTGTTATTCTCAGATGCAGTAATTTTTCATCCAGGTACTTATTTGAAATATAGTAATATCCAACTATCCTGGAACATTGAACATCAGTATATGCCAACATTTTCCATTTAAGTTTTGCTCGGTCCTGTACTCCTGTATTCAGTATCAACTGCATAGTTCTATATAGTATGCCACGTTGTATCATTTATGACAGAAAATTCATGTCAAAAGAAGCAAGCAAAATGATATTATCCAAATATGTATGAAAGAGGTTTCAAGTCAGTATTTAATGCATTATCGGTCTTTAGAATCAAATAGATTCCTATTTTTTCCAAGTAGATTCTAGTGATTTTATTCATTATGACTTATTGTTGGGTTTCCATTGTTGTGCAGGAATACCTTCAGGAGAATCCATTATGGTTACACTATGTCAAAATTCCATTGGTAACATTAAATATGAAAATAGCTACTATGTGTTTGTTAAAGCTCATGGGGATGGTCTAACTGGTTAGTCTCAAGCAGTTCCTCTTGGTACTGTTTGTGCATTAAAGGTGAGTGAAAATCACAGAAACAGAACACCTCTTAGGAAAGAAAGCCTTCTGATCAGTGATTCAAGAGGAAGAAAGTAGGCCTTAAGATTCCCTGCAAAGCCCCATAGTATTCAAAACATTGAGGTTAGAACTTAAAAAATTACATGTTTTTCTTCCCAGTCATGTTTATTGAATTTTGCAAGTATTTTTTGGTTGTGCTTGTTTTTTAAGTTTTGAAAATGTAGCTTTTCTTTTTAAAACTTTCCTGTTAAACCCTGTAAAAAGTTTTCATTTTTGTCAAGACCCACACCTAGATTTATAAGGCCTTCCAGGTTTTTAACCTGCCTCAGGTGTAGGATTGGATCAACATGGGTAGTTTGTAGGTTTAGATAAAATTATTATATGCAATGGTTATCGCTTGTTCTTTTCTATTGTTGTTGCCATCATCAGAAGACATCCTGCATTAGTAACTCTTAAGTTTATTTATTTAGTTACTACACCCCCCTGACCTAATGTTGTTACGTCAAGGCCTTAATCCATAGAAAGCTTGATTGCAAACGTCCTTATATCTTTTCGAAAGGCATAAATGCACATTCATGCAAAGAATATCCAAATACTAAGCTACCTAATGTAATGAAGTTATACTGTTTAGAAGGTCTCAACTGCATAGGCAAGTAAGGGAACAAGAATGATAGCAAAACCATTTGCTTAACTGCATTTAGACAAAGATATGCCTAGCAGTTAGGGTTTTCTAAGTGGCGTGTGATTGCCCATCTGAGGAGTGGTTTAAAAGTTGTACAATTAAGAGCTATGGTATTTTTCTTCTAATTTGTGCCTCTTGTAAAATTTGTTAAATATGTCTAGGAGTTGTTGATTGACAAGGTATCTTTACAACAACTGATCACTTGATCAGTAGTAGAGTGGAAATGTAATAGGCCTTTGAGTGGCCCAATTGGAGTAGAGGATTCTATCGAGGCAGAAACGATTATATTTTTCTCTCTAGTAACTGAAGAGGGGATTAAAGCAATAGATTTTGATGGGGTTAAGGACTTTAAGAGGGTCTTGGAAGATGGTCAAATTGCTTAATGAGATGAGTCTTCTTTTATCCCTTGCTCTGTACTGACTAGATAGATCATAGTTGACATATATTTATAGTAGGCCAATGCTAAGCTAAGCTTCCACAACTTGTTAATGTTGGATCCATGGTCCTTTTGTCAGAATGCACCATCTACCTCATTCATCTGTTTTATCACTTATTTTTCTCCTTGACTTGGTAATGTAGTGATGCAACGCTACATTTTGTACCAACACCTTTCAAAGAGCACCAGTACAAGAAAACAAGAGAACTCATGTCATAATCATTGATCTTACTCTAGTGTCATATTCTTCTTATTGCAAAATAAAAAGGATCCACTAAAATCATGGATACGTTATAATCGCCCTTCCACAAGGAGATATAAGCTGAATTACAAGTAAGGGGGAGATGTGCGGTTATCCAGCTGCACATGGGATCTCTTGCAAACATTACAGCAAATAAATAATCTCATGCGCAACAAAATCATGGTTAATCGAATCGATCATTTTGGAAATTTTGGAAAACCAAAGGTACTGGTTCAATTTTAGTTAACTAATATGAAAACCGGCAATTAACCAAATTGATCGGTATTTATATTTATGTATATTATATGTTGTTATGGGTCCGGGCGTAGGATCCTATCATGGGTCGGCCCATAGTGCGAAAGCCCTGCTTTTCTTTGCGCCTTCCTTTGCGTGTAGACCCTATTGTGGCAATCGCGTGGGTGATTTGTCCAAGAGATCACCCGAACTCTCCTAATGGGTGATTTGTCCAAGAGATCACCCGAACTCTCCTTACTCTCTTTCTTGACTACGAAAACCGAATGCTTTATTTCAATTCGTAGCTCCTTAAATAGGAGATTACAAAAGAGAATTCCTTGTTGGATTCGGCTAGGCTAGGGTAATCCAACTCAAACTAAAACTTCTAATTTCCTACTCAAACTAAAACTCATAACTCTTACTTAAGAAGATAAAATAAAATAAGGATAAGATAAGATAAGATAAGGGATAAGGGATAAGATAAGCTGGCGGCGAGTTGGCTTGACGTGTCCAGATAAGGGTGGGCCCACCCCTATGAGCTGTCGTGTGGGCCCCGTTCTGTTGCTGCTGTCGGGTGCGTGCACGCGACTCATGGTGCCGCTGCCGCGCAGTGCGTGCGCGCGGCTCATGGTGCCGTTGTCGTGCGGTGCCGGGCGTGTGCGTGGTGCATGTTGCCATGTAGTGCGCACTGCTGCCTGGCGGTGTGTGCTACGCGCCATGGTGCCGCTGCCGTGCGGTGCCGGGCGTGTGCGCGATGCATGCTGCGCGCTATCGGCGGTGCGTGCTGCTGCCAGGCGGTGCCTGCTGCTGTGTGTGCTGCTGCCTATGACTGTGCCGCAGTGCGCTGCCGAATGGTGTGACCATAACATATGTTTTATATTTATTTATATTTTATAAATAAATATTATGCATTATACATATATATATATATTTATTTATTTATAATATAATATATTATAGATATCAGAAAATTGAAGAATCTAACCAGTCAAAAACCGAATGGATCAATCAAATTAAGTAATTGGTTTTGATTCTATTTTGGTTCATGGTTTTCCAAAAACCCAAAGGACCAATTTGATTTGAAAAATAGGCCGATGTAATTGTAAGTATGCCCAAAGAGTACATCTCAGCCATCCGGTACTTGTCATGGAGAGATGTTTACTATAAACGGTTGGGATGTACAATACGGATGCAATCCAATGCAAACAGCTCAAAGAGTGTTGTATAATTTTTAGGGGTTTTAACCCTTCAGTCCACCTCTAAAACTAGGTGTTATAAGTGAAGGTGTTCATAAATTTGAATTGTTGTAGGTCTGTATTTTAAATTTGAATTTTGAGGTGGAGTATAGTCTAAAAATCCCTAATTTTTATTACTCTCAGCAGTCAGGACAACTGGGCTCATCTCATGAGTTATGAAAAAAATTGGGTCACTGGGATGTATTTGGGTGTGCCGAGTTCTTGTCGTTGTTGACGTGGTTTTTTAACTACGGAAAAGGGATTTTTTATAATAAATGCTTTGACGACAGAAGTGCCCAATTATTTGGCTAACTACTTGTATTCGTACTCGTATCAGATGGATCTCAAGTCTTAAAGCGATAGGGCTAGAATTTTTACCGAAAAAACGGTAGGGCTATTAAAGTTGCTGCAATATGACAAATTTCGAATGTAGGATAAATAAATAATTTCATTTTCGGAATGAGTGAAGTAGGGTGTATTATTATCTTTACAATTAAATTAATGAATTAAACGTCTGATTAGTCTTTTTATTGAAAATTAAACGTCTGATCAGTTTTCTTATTGAAAAGCAAACGTCTGATTAAAAATAAGCCATTCTATCGCATTTTTTGTATATTATAATCGTTTTATAGGGGAACTCATTAGTCATTACTTTACGGGCGGTCATCCAACAATTTATATATTTCATTAATTATTAAACAGAATGCCTATCACGTACTTTTTTTCATAAAAAAAAAACGAGGGAAAGTATAATTCTTAAGTAATTTCACGATATTCTCTTTTTTTAAAGCCAATTTCACGATACTTTTTAAGAACTTTCCTCCGCTTCGGTTCATTTATATATGGAAAACCGAACGAAGGCCCAAGCGCAACGATAAAAAATTAAAAATCAATTCGGATGAACTCCCTCACAGGAGCCCGGATTTGCTCTTCACATAAAGCGCTTCAAAGCGCCTCACAAGTACATCCTATTATACATTAAAAATATGTAAATGAGATATTCTTAATGCACGGGGAATGTGCATATGAGGCATCTGAATGTGGAGCAGATCCCGCCCCCTGACAGAGAGCGCTGAGGCTGAGCGCCCCACAGCACGATCTATCCGTACATCTCCCCATGACAAATTGGGGGAGATGTTCCCAATGCATGAGTGGATCGTGTTGTGGGGAGCCCGTGTGCTCTCGAAAAAATCAACATGAAAAAACTTGATGAAACGTGTACAATTAGCAATAACACTAGGATCGGAACATCGAATGCCATAAGGTTTGATCATCGAGTTGAGATTGCTTGTTCGAGAGGGTTTAGAGCCCACAGCCCATTCAATGATCGGCGACGTTCCGTACACCTCGGAAAAGATCTCTTCTTAAAAATTATGATCTATATTTTATATTACTGTCATCGAAATTAAAACAGACACCATATGCCATTAATTGGGCTTTTAATCTAAATACTAATTACTTACCAATTTTTCTTTAAGCAGTTTATTTGTTAATTGTTATGACTTATGAGTTATGACTCAAGTTGTGACCCCATGGCCTGCATGTTTGGCACGTGTATAAAATTATTTCCCTCCCTTTTATTTTCCTATTTTTGGACTTTCTTTCTTTTATTTTATCGTTTTTATTTAATAAAGGCAATCTCGATTCTCAATCTTTATATTTGGACTCCCATTGTTGCAAAAATGTTTCGCAACAAAATAGCAGTGACGTCGACGTTAACGGCGCGATTCTTCGCCGTTAAATGTGACGCATCGTTAGCCAAGGGAAAAAATCAGGAACGCCGAACCCGAACGATAGTCCCCAATTGAGTTGAAGATGGTCATTCTGGAGTTTGTCTTCTTCTTCTCCCTTTTCACTCTCTCACACTCTTCTTCGTCCATCTCGTCTTATAGGTTTATAGGCTTTATAGCACAGCCAAAGCCCTTCTCTCAGTCTTGAGTCTCCCCTTTCTTTGCCTTTCCAAAGAAGGTAACAACTATTTATTGGTTCGCTTTAGCTAATTAGCTTCCCCTCTAAGCTTCTCGTCTTCCTTCCCCGAAATCCCTCCCAACTCCCACACCGATCTTGATACCTTTCTTCTCTCTGTAATCCGATCGTCCTAATTAATCGGCTTCTTCAGAATTTTGTTCCTGCTTCCTTCTTTTCATAAATCTTTATGGAGGATTACGTAAGCAGCGAAGAAGAGGACTATTATTCGGATCGTGATTCTCTCGAAGGGTTGGAGAACGAAGAAGAGGATGATTTGCAATGGCGTCCCAAGGCCGCTCCTTCGAGTTCGAGTAAGGTACGAGACATTTCTTTAGGTTTTTCTTTTTCCTGGATAATAATTGCATTGAATTTTCATCGTCCTCTTCTTTTCGTCACTTTAGGTCTTTCTCTACTTTTTCTATATCGTCCTTTCTTACGACTGGGAGATGCTGCGACGAAAATACACGGTGTTTTGAACCGGAATACAATATCTTCCTCTTGTTTTTTTGTGATGATTTACGTGGTTTGACAATCGTTCATTTCTGACTTTTGTTAATTGAAGTAGTGCCAAATATTGGCTTCATGGATTGCCTCAGAATAGTTTCTTTAGCGATTATTGTAAAATAAATCAAAATAAACAATCTTTAATCGCATAAAAGCTTGTTTGTCAATTACTATTGACACTTTGTTTTTTCTAAACGAAACAAAGCAACTAAGCCCTTTGCTTTTCTCGTAGTTGCTTATGCAAGAGATTGTCGACATAATATGGAACTATAATTCTCCAGGTGTTCATGGCATCTAATAAATAGTGAAATGTGCGATGTTAACGAATTAAAATAGTAAATTTCCCTTGTTTCGAGAGCCAATTCGTCTCAGGAAGGAACAGTTTTGGTGTTTTGGAAGATTTAATGTGAATTCTTAGGAATTAGTATTTTAATTCTTTTTATCTATTGGTATCTGAAACTAGCATTTGAAAGTGCATTTTTAAGTTTCCATTTTGTGCTTTTTTAACTCAATCAGCACGGCAAGTATGAATTTGTTTTTAAGTCCAATGCACACTCACATGGTTTATACCCCTGGTTTTGGACCAAATTCAGCATGTAGACCTGTTTTTTCTCACATTTTTTTTCTGGAATTTATTAACGAACCAGCTGGTCCTTTTGCAGGTAATCACAAAAGAATCCCTTTTGATTGCACAGGTAAATTCATCCTCCAGTATTTTTATTCTGAATATAGTCATAACTCACAATTATTGTTTTTTGCCACTCCTACAACTTGGTTATATCACATGGTATAAATCCATGCAGAGGGAAGACTTGCGTAGGGTAATGGACTTGCTAACACTTCGTGAGCAACATGCACGGACCCTACTTATTCATTACCGCTGGGATGT
The DNA here is from genome assembly GCF_055504915.1 of Nelumbo nucifera. NCBI lineage: Eukaryota > Viridiplantae > Streptophyta > Magnoliopsida > Proteales > Nelumbonaceae > Nelumbo > Nelumbo nucifera. Next base: position 23,006,715 of record NC_142653.1, read on the forward strand.
TGAAAAGCTGCTTGCAGTGCTTGTAGAGAAGGGGAAAGACTGGTTATTTGCTGAAGCTGGTGTCACAGTGGTTGAGCGCAAAGATCCTCCCTCACTACCATCTACATCTACAGTATTGTGTTGTATCTGCATGGATGACGTTCTTGCCAAGGAGACTACAACAATGGACTGTGGCCATGGCTTCTGCAACAACTGTAAGAGCTCCCTGTGTTTTCTTAGGTTTCATTTCACAAAATAACAACTGTGATTCTCTTTCCTATTTAATATATATATATATTAAGTATCTGTACAAAAAGTGTGCAATCTGGTTTTATCTCAACCCTAAACTGCAATTGCTGTATTAAGCTAATTACACTAGTTGTTTTTATTAGTTATTATTAAGTACAGTTCTGTTCTTCTAGTATTCAATCCCTGGTGACGGATATCTTTGTAATATGGGGAAAGAATATTATATTTTTTTATTTCCCTTTAACATAAGGGGAGAAACTGCATTGCCATTCTCTTATACTACGCCTTGAAAAATTGTGTGTTTATCTGTATATAGGTTGGACAGAGCATTTCATTGTGAAGATAAATGAGGGTCAGAGTAGGCGTATAAGGTGCATGGCACACAAGTGTAATGCTATTTGTGATGAAGCCATTATAAGAAATCTAGTCAGTGCAAGACATCCTGATCTGGCAGAGCGATTTGAGCGTTTTCTTCTAGAGTCGTATATTGAGGACAATAAAATGGTAAAATGGTGCCCCAGTGTTCCTCATTGTGGTAATGCAATACGTGTTGAGGGTGATAAATTTTGTGAGGTGGAATGTACATGTGGACTGCAGTTTTGTTTTAGTTGCTCAGCAGAAGCACACTCACCTTGTTCTTGTCTGATGTGGGAGCTCTGGACCAAGAAGTGTCAGGATGAATCAGAGACGGTTAATTGGATAACAGTGAACACAAAGCCTTGCCCAAAATGTCACAAACCAGTTGAAAAAAATGGTGGCTGCAACTTAGTTAGCTGTATATGTGGACAAGCGTTTTGGTGAGAGTTCTTTCTGTACTTCATTTTTTATTTGCAATTTTACACTATATCCTGTGGTAGGTTTGCCAAATACTTCAATGCTTTTCAATACAAACTTAATTTGACATTAGATTCCACAGTCATGCAGAACTTGTGTTTTTGCGCTAGAATGACACAATGTTATGATCTCATTGATTCATCCAGGTCTAATAATTTTTATCAACTGCACCTCACTGCCTACCAAAAAAACTATACCATGCTTAGCCTTCCCTTACTTGGCAAAACAATTTAGAGGCTGGTTGTTAAGAATTATCTTACTGCCCAATTGACATATCTGAAAGATCAACAGACAGCATTGCAATTAACAGTTCCTCCACTTTGACAGTGGTCATTGATGATGTTTGTTTCTTGATTTCATTATCATGTTTTAGCTGGTAACCTGTATGGTCGTCCATTATGAAAATTCTCGACACATGGCCTTACAAAAATTGGTTATGATATAATTGCATCTAAGGTGAATAGTGTTCTATCCATATTTCTTACCAAAATGGTTTGCAGGCTAATAGCTATAGTTGCACCTTATACAATGAGAAAATCAGGAACCAGCCTACCTCTAAAAGAATGCCCATAGAAAATGGATCTAGTGCAGGGAAGACTCCTGAAAAAATGAAGCATTTGAAGGCATAGATTGAGATTGTCTGCTGAGCTATTCATTTATCTTCCAGCAGAACTGCCAATGGGTTACAATGGAATTAAGCATATTGTTCAATAGACTGTGGTTGGGAGTACTAAATGAGCCTTGGGATTTATTTACTAATACTCGTTGCAACCCCAAGCTCCTAAAAGGTGCATGATTTGAAAAACGAAGGGTCTTTTCCAACATAAAATACCACTTTTTTTCTAATGAAATCTTCTTTGCTTGCATTTTTCTATCTGCCTCTTATGACAGACTTATTCCATTAGCCATTGGCGTATCTTGTTATTAGGAAGTTGTTTAGTGATGATCTTTTCAATTATTAACATGTAGTTGGCTGTGTGGTGGAGCTACTGGGCGGGATCATACATGGTCAAGTATCAGTGGTCATAGCTGTGGCCGGTATAAAGAAGACCACGAGAAGAGAGCTGAGCGTGCGAAGCGAGACCTGTATCGGTACATGCATTATCATAATCGCTACAAGGCCCATACAGATTCCTTTAAACTTGAAACCAAGCTCAAGGAAACCATACAGAACAAAATTTCTATTTCAGAAAGTAAGGAATCAACACTGAAGGATTTTAGTTGGGTAACAAACGGGCTCAATAGGCTCTTCAGGTCGAGGAGGGTACTCTCATATTCATACCCATTTGCATATTATATGTTTGGGGATGACCTATTCAAGGATGAGATGTCTAAAGAAGAAAGGGAAATAAAACAACACTTATTTGAGGACCAACAGCAACAGCTTGAATCAAATGTGGAGAAGCTCTCTAAGTTCATTGAGGAACCATTTGATGAGTATACCGAGGAAAAAATCATGGAAGTACGGATGCAAGTAATCAATCTTTCTGTGATTACTGATAATCTCTGTAAGAAAATGTGAGTTTAACCGTTCCATACCCCTGATCTCCTTTCGGATTCATGCAAGTCAATTAGTCTCACTCGCTTGTATGCAGGTATGAGTGTATCGAGAATGATTTATTGGGTTCTCTCCAACTGGCTATTCACAATATAGCTCCTTACAGATCAAAGGGTGTTGAGAGGGCGTCAGAACTTTCCGTCTGCTGGAACACCAAGGCCAATGATACCGATAGCTGTATACTATCAGATACTAGCATAAATGGTACTGGTATTGAAAATTTGAAACCTTTCCAGCTAGGCCTAATCGTATCTAACTAATCATTTACCTGATTATTAATTAGTGTCTGTAGTTTCAAATAATCCTCCATAATTACTTCTCTCTCTCGATTATAGTTTTAACTGGAAGCGAATTTGAAGATAAATAAGACAGTCTTCCAAAAGCTACTGACACATGCAATATATAGGAGGAAGAGGAACGATGGAACCTGGTCGGCATTTTCGTGGGTCTCCGAATTTAGATGAAATTGGATGCTCTTCTCGGAAACGTTCTAGGAAAGAAACTTTGGGAGATGGCCTCTTTGACCTCAACTTGCCTGCTGAAGTGATAGACAAGAGCTGATTTTTTTAGGGTTCTGGCGTCGTTAGACAGACTCAAGTGTACAGCTTTTGAGTTTTAACTTGAAGCGACCTCCGATACCATCAATTGCCATTTGTGGATGAATCACCACCTACCTTAACTTTCTTCAACCAGGAAACAGAAAGTGAGATAAATAGATGATTCTAGACCTTACTTTCTTTTTTTTTTTTTTTTGCAATCTTATTTTGTACATGCCTGTCTATTGGGGCAGATGTCCATATATTTATGTGTATATTTTCTTTGAAGGGCTTCTTGAGAGTTAAAAGAGTACATGAAGATTGGCCGATTTGAAGTGAACCGCTTGGCTATATACAGTACATAGGTCACGGTTATTTGAACTTGCATCAGGATGGAAATGCGTTTTCTTATCCGTCTCTGCAATCAGTTCGTCACATCTCGCGTCCTAATGATGCGAAACTTTTAGTAGATACTAAAAAATCTAATAACAAATTATCACCCGCGTGCAAGTTACTTTCTTGGTTCGCTTTCACCTAGCAAAATGTAATTTTAGAAAAGCATAATAGTTATCTCATGAACGTCTGTAATTTCAAACCATTTACCAAGTTTTTCACCAATTTGAAATTAGCGGCAAAGGGTCAAGAGCTATCGGATGTTACTGGCGTAATTCAACGATTTAATAGTTTGTCTATCTATCAAAGGGCATCCCACCGTATGGCTAATGCTGACGATGTGACAACGATTCTAGAGATAAAGAATAAATAATTTTATTACTGCCTGAAATGAATTGTGACATTAAAACAAAATGGCAAAGGCTTAGATGATGATGGTGATGATGATGATGATTATGAAACGTGAATCAAAGCTTGCTTGTTCAATATGATGAAATATGCATTCGTGGTAATGGTCCATTGGATCAAGTTTCCTCTGGCAAAGGGGAGATGATTATTGACCATCACCCAGAATTTTCATATTCCTGTTGTCGACTCCAAAAATCAGAAACCACCCTTGTTCTGGTTGGGTAGAGATCTTGAATTTCTGAGTCTACTGTAACTTATTCAACAATCAACATAGGCGGCCCCGGCAATTAGGAGCACCACAATGGCAAGAATGTCCTTGTCCTGGAAGCAACTTATAGTGATAATCAAATCCCAATTCCTCACCTGCAGATATCTGAAAATCATGTAAAACAAGTTAGCAAATTGCAAGCAAGATGAAACCAAGTGAAGAGATATAACTGTCAACACTGTATGGGTAAGTAATCCTGATTCTGTCACAGTACAAGTATCTGCAGTACACATACATGTAAAATGTCATTATACCATAAATGACTTTCCCTAGGCAAGACCTACCTGTTTCTGCCATTCGGAAAACCCCAAGGCCATTCCAGACCATCAGATGAGGACCTTCATCAGGATCAACCATGTGTCCACATCAATTAGATGAGGACCTTCATTAGGACCATCAATGGGTTGGATAGACCCAACAGAATTGAACATAATCGACCCAATTATATAGGGTCCAGTTCTGCATCACAGGTCCCGATTGTAATTGGGTAAAGATCGGTTTTGCTTGTTCCAAACTGACCATATGTGTTAGTATTGGCATATTACAAGGCTAACCTCATAATGACCCTAGCCTAATACCTTTCTTTCTCATGATATAATTGTAATGTAATCAATTTTTTTGGAAGCCAGCAATGTAATCATATTATCATTTCCAAATGTGTCCAATTTAACAACCATCCAAGCTTATTGTCTAACCACAAGTTAAAACTAGAGTATCAATTATATTTGGGTCTCATTGAATCAAATGTCTATGGAGCATTTCAAAAACCAGTACAGATGGATGACTGAACCATTCAGATCACCAGTTAAGTCACCTTAACAGTTTGTTTTTACCACCTAACCATTATTTCCTTAAATCATTGGTAGGTCAAAACCAGTTCAAGCCTTCTGTGGATCAACATATCTATGGCATATGTAACATTGCTAAGAAACCATCCTTTTTTTTCTCTTGGTAATAAATTCAAAGGTTTTCATATAATTTTTCTATCCTCCCCCTTCCTTTTTAGTTCTCTTCATGTTCTTTTCTTATTATTCTCTTTTTAACATTAATATGCACTATTGATGACATCATTTAGGGATCATTGTGGAATGCAATGGTGAAACCTGGAGCTGATGGCATGAGAACACAAGTTTGAGTCTGAGAGCAGCCACTTTGTTTAAAAAACAAACAAACAAACAAAGGTTAGGTCCATTTCCAGCCCACCCCTCCCAAAACCCAGATAGCCAGGACCATCATTGATTGATGACATCAAACCACTGATGCTTATGTATCAAAGTCTTTCACAAACCATCTATATCTAATATGTATATGCATTCTCCATGTCCTAAACATCATAGTGTGAAAAAAAGGCCATCAAACATTCCATCAGGAAAAGAAAAGAGCTCATACATCTTGTCTGGCATAGAGACCAATATGTGCAAGCCGACAATCCATGCTATCCACGAGAACAAGATAGTTCACAAGATTGGGCGAGCAACTACAAAACCAATATGAACAAACACCATAAATTAGTAATTCACACCTTGAGCAAAGGAGATACAGGATAATGTTGATGAACAGGATTAAAAATCTCACAACTCTCTTGATGAAAAAAGAGGCAGCATTCTTTGATGCCATAAAGCTCAAACTTCAATTGGCAAGCCACCTATAGGACAGATCATGGCCCAAATTTCATATTAACATTTAGGTATCTTACTATTCATTCAGGTGCAAAACTTTAAGATGACTTTGTTTAATAATGTGAAAATAAAAGCAAGGTATTAATTTATTCAATTCATTGACTTCTAAATGGCAGATGGACCACCACTTGAATGTTCCAGAACAATTCACAAATAGTATTACCAAAACATGTTGCACCATTCAAGCCATCTCAGTGACATCTGGGTAAAGGGCAAAATTGTGGCACTTATTGACCAAAATGTCCCTGATGTATTATCCTGTTGGAAGACTTGTTGACAAGATACCCTTCTACATGGACATGTCTGTGAACAGGGTAGATCTTTTTGACTTAGTACATTAAGAGCATGTACAAAGATGGTTTTACCAATGGTTGATGAACCGTGAAACATTTCCAAGTATTGTGGCATCAATCACGTATGGAACTGCTCCTTCAGTCAATCCACTAATATCATTGATGTGGGGATCAATGTCATACAAATAGCTACAGCCTTCATTATCAAACCTGCAATTTTGAAATAAGACATTTATATGCAGCTTAGAACTTAGAAACCAGAAGAGAACATGTGATAAATCTAAGACCTGTTGCCCCTTCTATTTGCCTCTTGATCAGCCAAAACCTCCCCAATGTATTCACACACAAAAGTCCCACTGAAGGATTGGCTCACCAGCTCTGACTGCCCAACCCTGTGAATTATCAAGTAGAAAATAAATATAGTCCATAACTACTAGAAAATAGTTGAAACTATTACCCTATTCTCTGTTTTGAAGACTTCCAATTTGACCTGCACCCCGTTCTGCAATACCCTATTCCGGCAAGTTCTGTCACAGCTGCACATGGAATTGCACTCATAAACTGGATAACCCTCCTGCAAAGTTCAGCAAGTAGAGTACTAAGCTTAATCATCTACTTTTCGTAAAATGAATATGTGCATGAGACAAACATTGGAGTCAGAACAGGACTAGATAACCCCCTGCAAAGGTTAGCAAGCAGAGTACCAAGATTAAGGGTCTGTTTGGTTTGCTTCCGCTTGGAATTGGAATCGCAATGGTCTATTCCCATAGCCTGTTTGGTTCAGACGGGAATCAGAATCGGAATTGGAATCAACTGGAGTGAGATCTCATTTCCAAGGGAGAGGGAGAGAATGGACATTCCCTTAAATGGGGGAATGCCATTCCACTAGGAAGGGGAATGGGATTTCGATTCAGCCCAACCAAATGGTTGGAATTGGAATGGGCCATTCTGATTCCAGATCCTTATTCCCATGAACCAAATGGGCCCTAAGATTGTCTTTCTATAAAATGAATCTATTCTATATGCAGAAGATAGAAATATTGATGTGAGAACAGAACCAGCTAGGAGAGTGCCAAGCTCAATAATATGCATTTTCTATAAAACGAATCTACTCTATTTACATATGACAAAAATGTTTGGAGGCTGTGATCCTCTTACTCTATTTTCTATAAAATGAATTTACTTTACTCTATTTACATCCCCCTTTGTCAGCTCCCTTACCTACATTTCCAGACCTTGGCCTTCCCATTTGTTGTAAGGAATATAAACATAAGTGTAATGCTCACTGTATCTCTAAACACCTTTCTTATAGCCTTTTGTCACCCTCATACTATTCTTTTCCAGACTGTCTCTACCCAATCAATCCATAAATTTGCCTCAAAAGCTTTATCTAAGCTAGAATGAAGGAATGCTATTTCTATGAGAATGGAGATGGAAGCATTACATAAGAATAATAAGTAGGACATTGTTAATTTTCCTAATAGGAAGAAACCAGTTAGTTGTAGGTGGGTGTACACTATCAAATACAATTTTGATGGATCCATTACAATATGTAAAGAACATTGATGTGGACCCCACTGATTGTTAGACAATGTATACCCTTAGCTCCAATCAGAATGATGTACATTATGACATTTAATGTAAATGAATAAAGTACATATTTGATTCATGTTATTATGGTGTGTTTCTGTGTAATACCCTTAAATTGGACACATATGAGACTCGTGTTAATTTAGAATCTTCACAGCCGTTGGATAGATCTGGGGAGATTTATCCTGCCAAGGCTGATACTGACGTGCCACCAAGTTGGTTGGGGTGGCCTGTTTCAGTTGCCAATGTGAGACCTGGGGTACATGCAGTGTGGGTTTTCTTGAAACCCTGAACCGGACCAGAATTCCAGTATTGCCCTAGACCTTGGAGATAGATGGGCAAAACTGGAATGTTACACCTGACCCCTAGACTCGATTATGATACTGCACTAGGTGTCAAATTGGCCTGTCTTTGATATGCCAATCAGTGAGATCCTTAGAGGGGGTCAAAACCTGGGTATGTTGGGACAGTCCGAGAATTCATCTGAGTGGGTGATCATAGTGACAGGATCAGCCCCTTTGTCAGACAAAGTGAATGATCGGGGATGCACTTTCTCTGATGGAAACCTAAAATCCGGCAGTTGATTTCAACCGTTGAAATTTGTTTTGCAAAATATATTTATATAGAGATATACATATACATACATACATATATATATATATATATATATTATGGTTTCAAAATGTTTGCAAAAGATTTTAATTCCCGGGATCCATGTGAGTAGAGAGTGCAGCACTGTACCTTCCAGCCAAGGGAGAGGTCCTCTCTTGTCGGGCAGTGTTTGATCATTATGGGCTGAGAGGTTAAGTGTAAGACCATTGAGGGTAATACCTGATGGGCTAATCTTGCATCTGCCCACAGTCCTTGGGTTTTTATAAGGTGGCTTGACCCAAGGACCATTTAGTGTAAATGTTGGGCCCATTCAGAGCCCATGGTGATGGACTCAGGGGTTCACTATCTCCTACAGTGAATTCGGCCAAGCCTTGTAAGAGAGGCTGGGTTGAACCCATGTGGCTGATGTGTAGATCAATGTTTGGGTCCCACGCCATACAAGGATAACCAACTGGGCAGCAGATTGAGGGGCTAGTGAGCAGATAGACTTAATGGGCCTAAAGCCCAATTCGAACTGGCTTAATGAGATTAATTAAAAGAGGGTGGTTCTGGAGCAGATAGGATAAGGGATTATCCCTATCCACTCAGAGTCCAGATCCAAATAAAGATTTGGATCAGTAAACTCCTAATTAGATTAGGAAGGCTGATCTTTATTTGCATATAAGATAAGGGATTATCCTTATCTCTTAAAGAGAGTCCATATCCAAATAAAAGATTTGGATTAGGAAACTCCTAATGGGATTAGGAGAACCTCTCTTTAAGGCTATAAATAGAAGAGCAGGGCGACCCTCAAAATCATCTAACAGACTACTGAATTCTAGAGAGAGACAACACAGTTTGACTGCACTATCTCCTCTCTTGCTCTTGCCGCCATACCAGATCGATCTCCACCTGTGAGAGCGATCAAGAAAGGTTCTTGATATTACCCTTTGGTAGAAAAGGTAATCTGAAGTCATGCTCACTAGCCCTCCATCACATTCTTGCTAAAGAATTTGGTTCTTGCTGAAGAGCCGTCCTGCTGATTCTGCTTCATCCTGCATCGTGTCATCTTCGGTGGAAGCAATCTTGGGATTTTTCCTTGGGCGTGAACACCTTCATTGGAGGTTATTATTACTTCGTATCAGGCATATCCCTCCACTCCCTTTTGGTTTCAGATCTGGTTCGGTTTGGTTTCAAAATTGATCCTTGAAAATACAGTTTTCTAAAATAGGGAATGCGATTCCTACCTGGGAGAGAAATTTTTGAAATTTCGCCCAACCTTCCTACAGGCTTCGGCCATCCATATGATGGATCTCTCATCCCTTCACTGATGTGGTCCCCATAGAGTTCGTATGGCAGCAATATTTCTGTTAGATATGACAGTGTTAGTTGGTAGTTATTTCAGCTTTATTATTAGTTATTTCTTATTCTATTTGCCATGTAAGAAATAAGGGTAATTCAGCCCTTTTACAGTTAGCCAATAGTTATAAATACTAAGAGAGGGTCGACAGAAATTATGACCTACTCTCTCTTTTCTGAAACTCTCTTCATGTACTTCTTTTCTTCCTCTCCTCTCTTCTTCTTCTCTCCAATTTTTTCATCCTTTTTTTCTTTTAATTCAAGACTGATTGTAGTCTAGATCGACTACTTGATATCAGAGCCGACCTAGGAGCTCTTATGCTAGTCTGATTAGGTCGACTACATGAGAACCACCTAGATTTGGAAGTTTTTCAACAAGGAAGGAGGATTGGCTGATTCTTGGAGGTTACTGGTAGTGTGCGGCTGCTACTAAAGAGATTGTAGAAGTCTGGGAGAGTTCCAGTAGTCAGGAAGAATTAGAAGAAGCTTCGGATCCTCAAGATTAGGGTTTTGCATCAACCAGAAGGTGGCCGCCAGAGATTTTTCCATAAAGTAAGCTTTTTCTTGTGACTCTGTTCAAAAAAGATGATCTTGGTTTAGTCTGAGAGGTGCGGCTTCAGAATTTTTTGTGTTTTCTTTAGGGTTTTGAGAGAAAACCCTAAAAATCCAGAACTGTTATTTGTTTCAGATCGGAATTTGAACTGGTTTCATTCAGAATTTTGTTTTCTGTGTTCTTTGGAAGAACTAGGCCGACTGTTATAAGTTGCTTGGGTGCTATTTCTCCTATTACAGTAGTTAAAAAGTTTTTTTTTTTATTAATTCTTGATCAAGAATGGAGTTCAAGAGTCAAGGGGAAGGTGTTTTTGGGACTAGCAATTCTGGTAACATGTCTGAGAATACCTTTCATATTACAACAGTTAAGTTTGATGGATCAAACTACCTAGAATGGGCTCAATCGACCATGATGGCCATTGGGGGTGGGGGAAAACTGAGCTACTTGTTGGGAGATGCGAAAGAATCAACTAAGGATGACCAAACCTATACCAAATGGGTTCAAGAGAACTATTTGGTTATGACATGGTTGTGCAACTCTATGCAGCCACATTTCAGCCGGAACTATTTGTGGGCGAAAACAGCTAAAGAAATCTGGGATGTCATGAAAGAGACCTACTCCCAACCCCTTAATGTTGCTAGGACTTATGAACTGAAATGTGAGGTTAACAACCTTAACCAATGAGAGAAATCGGTCTCGGTTTACTTCTCTAACACTGAAATCTTTGTGGCATGAAATTGACCACCTAGAAACACTTGAGTGGGAAAGCCAGAAGGATGCACAAACTCATAAAAAGCAGGTTGAGACTATTAGGGTTTTTGAGTTCCTAGCTGGTTTGAATCCTAAGTATGATATTGTGAGACAACAACTACTGACAAGAGACAATGTGACCCTATCACAAGCCTACTCCTTAGTGCACAGTAAAGAGACTAGGAGAAAGGTTATAATGCAGCATCAGCCCTTCCCACCAGCCTTGGCAGCAGTCAAGCCTAAGTCCGGGGGTGATACGGAGAGGGGTATAAAGAAGGAAGACAAGCGGGATCTAGTATGTGAACATTGCAAGAAACCCAAGCATACTAAAGACACCTGTTGGAAGCTGCACCCTCATTTAGTCCTAGCAAAACTCAGGAACAAAAGGGGTAATGCTAATATGGCTGTTAATACTGATTGTGCCTCTTCATCTAGCCCAAAATGCACACCCCTAGACACCCTAGCTGCTGCCCGGGCTGCCCTGACTCAATTGGAAAAGGAAGTTGGCAATTCAGCTCTATCATTTCAGCCACCATCAGCTTTTGCTCATTCAGGTACTTAGGCCTCAGCTTATCATGCTTCAGCTCCAGGTAACACTGAACATTGTTGGGTAACAGACTAAGGTGCATCTGACCATATGACTGGCTTGCCATCACTGTTCACTACCTATCACTTATCTTCTAGCAGAGATAAGGTGTCCATTGCTGATGGTTCCCTTGTTCCCATTTTTGGCAAGGGAGACATCAAGTTGTCTAATGCCATATCCTTATCTTCAGTTCTGCATGTTCCTAAGCTTAATACTAATTTTCTTTTAGTCAGTAGCATTACAAAACATCAGAATTGTTCAACAACCTTTTTCCCTGACCGATGTATTTTTCAGGACTTGGAGACAAAGAAGGTGATTGGAACTGGTCGTGAGACGAATGGGATCTATCTGCTTGGAGAGAGATCACATTGGGAAGATAGTGAAGATAGGAAGTCTTTTGTTTCTCAGTCTGTTAGTCAGGTTATGCTTTGGCATAATCGGTTGGGTCATTTATCTTTTCGGTCTTTGAAGAGTTTGTTTCTTGATTTATTTGAGTCTATTCAGATGTCCAATTTGAGGTGAGAGTTGTGAGCTTGCAAAGCATTGTAGAACATCTTATTCATTGAGTAATAAAAGAAGTAATAATCCTTTTGATATTGTGCATACCGATGTTTGGGGTCCTTATCACGTCACTGCTATAGGGGGGTACAGATATTTCTTGTTGTTTGTTGATGACTATACCCGGTTTTCCTGGGTTTACCTTATGCGTTCTCGAGATGAGGTTCCTACTTTGACCCGGATCTTTCATCAGATGATTTTAACCCAATTTGGGGTCAAAATCAAAATCTTCAAATCCGATAGTGCGAAAGAATACTTTGCCAACCAATTAGCCTCCTATTTGCTTGACCATGGGATTATCCACCAAAGTACTTGTCCTCATACACCACAGTAGAATGGGGTTGCTGAGAGGAAGAATAGGCACATATTGGAGGTGGCCAGAAGCATCATGTTTAACTCCAATGTGCTTATTCATTTATGGGGAGATGCTATTCTTACAGCAGTTTATCTCATTAACCGAGTTCCTTCATGGGTTCTTGACATGAAGCCTCCATTTACCCTCCTATACCCTAATAAAGACTTGTTTATTGTTCCCCTTAAAACCTTTGGTTGTACTTGCTTTGTTCAGATTCTTGGACCTCATCGTTCCAAATTTGATCCTAAGGCCTCCAAATGTATTTTTCTCGGTTATGCACAAACTCAAAAGGGATATTGCTACTATGAACCCACTTCTGGGAAAAGATTTGTCTCTATGGGTGTTACTTTCTTCGAAGATGTACCCTATTATCCTAAGGTTTCTCCTCAGGGGGAGAGTAGTGAGTGTGGGGTTAACTCATCTGAAGTTCCTTTACCTGTTCCATTGAGTGATGAGGGATGTAACGGGGAGGAGTGTCAGAGGTGTCGGGATTTGAGAGTCTACCACAGGCGGTGGAGGCAGGTTGATTTCGGTCACCAGCAATCCAGGCCAGCCCCAGTTCCTTCTGTGGATCCAGATCCAGGTACTACAGTTCCTTTATCGGATCCATGTTCCACTGAGATACCTTCCACTATTGAGCCCTTACCTTCTTTGGATGACCTTGACCTCCCCATTGCAATCCGTAAAGGCAAACGGTGTTGCACCACATCCACAACCCACTACATTTCCTAATTCTTGTCCTATGATCACTTGTCCCCCTCTTACAGGTCCTTCCTTACATCTATTGTTGATATTCCTATCCCCAGAACAGTGCAGGAGGCCTTGTCAATTCCTGTGTGGAAAGATGCAATGAAGGTTGAAATGGATGCTCTTCTGAGGAATAATACTTGGGAGCTAGTTGACCAACCTAAAGGGAAGAAACCGGTTGGATGTAGATGGGTATTTACTGTGAAACATAATGTTGATGGTTCCATTGAAAGGTATAAAGCTCGGTTAGTTGCAAAGGGATTTACTATGACTTATGGTATAGACTACTTGGAGACTTTTGCTCCAGTAGCAAAGATGACCACTATTGGAGTTTTATTGTCCCTTGCAACCAGTTACTCTTGGCCCTTGTTCCAGATGAATGTCAAAAATGCCTTCCTCAATGGAGACTTGCAGGAAGAAGTCTACATGCAGTTGCCTCTTGGATTTTATGATGCAGACATAGGAAAGAAGGTTTGCCGGTTGAATAAAGCTTTGTATGGACTAAAACAGTCCCCCAGAGCTTGGTTTGATAGATTCAAACAAGCCCTTGAAAGGTTCAGCTATGTATAGGCCCAGTCAGACCATACATTATTCATTAAGAGAGTGGACTCTTTCTTGACCTTGCTTGTTGTATACGTGGATGATATTGTAGTGACAGGGAATGATAATGGTGAGATCGAGTCTCTCAAACAACTCCTTCATCAAGAATTTGAGGTGAAAGATCTGGGAGAGCTACAATATTTCTTGGGTATTGAGGTAGCTAGATCTAAACATGGGATTTTTGTTTCCCAAAGAAAGTATGTTCTAAATTTGTTAGAAGAAACTGGAAAGTTAGGTGTTAAGCCTGCAGATACACCTACTGAACAGAATCACAAGATCAGTGCAGAGGGTGGAGAGCCACTTGAAGATAAAGCTATGTTCCAGCGGTTAGATGGAAAACTCCTCTATCTTTGTCTCACACGACCGGACATCAGTTATGCGGTCAGTGTTGTCAGTCAGTATATGCACTCTCCAAGGACTACTCACTTACTTGCAGTTGAGAGGATATTAGCATATTTGAAGAGGTGCCCAGGTAGAGGTATACTATTCAAGAATAATAATCACATGAAGATAGAGGTTTATACAGATGTTGATTAGGCTGGGAGTATTGATGATAGAAGGTCTACCTCTGGATATTGTGCTTTTGTAGGAGGTAACCTGGTCTCCTGGAGGAGTAAGAAGCAAAGTGTTGTTTCTTGTTCTAGTGCAGAAGTTGAATACAGGTCCATGGCTAATGGTGTGGCTGAAATCATATGGTTGAAATCACTATTTGAGGAGTTGGGTATTGCTTATGAGAAGCCCTTAATGCTGTATTGTGATAATCAGGCTGCTATTAATATAGCTCATAATCCGATACAGCATGACAGAACTAAGCATATTGAAGTAGACGACATTTTGTCAGAGAAAGGGTTTCATCTTAAGAAGTGTGTCTTCCGTATATCACCTCCAGCATGCAGCTTGCAAATCTTCTCACCAAGGTTGTTCCAAGGAAAAAGCTAGAGGCAGATTTGTGCAAGTTGGGAATGACAAATATCTATTCCCAACTTGAGGGGGAGTGTAAAGAACACTGAAGTGGTCCCACAGTGTTCATATGGCAGCAATAATTCTGTTAGATATGACAGTGTTAGTTGGTAGTTATTTTCAGTTAGTTATTTCAGCTTTATTATTAGTTATTTCTTATTCTATTTGCCATGTAAGCAGTAAGGGCAATTCAGCCCTTTTACAGTTAGCCAATAGTTATAAATACTAAGACAGGGCCGGCAGAAACTATGACTACTCTCTCTCTTTTCTGAAACTCTCTTTGTGTACTTCTTTTCTTCCTCTCTTCTCTTCTTCTTCTCTCCAATTTTTTCATCCGTTTTTTCTTTTAATTCAAGACTGCTTGTAGTCTAGATCGACTACTCAAGATACAAGGCCTGCCATGTCACCAAGGGATATACCCAACTACTCAACTTTTTCTTCCTCTCTTCTCTTCTTCTTCTCTCCAATTTTTTCATCCGTTTTTTCTTTTAATTCAAGACTGCTCGTAGTCTAGATCGACTACTCAAGATACAAGGCCTGCCATGTCACCAAGGGATATACCCAACTACTCAATTTTTTCTTCCTCTCTTCTCTTCTTCTTCTCTCCAATTTTTTCATCCGTTTTTTCTTTTAATTCAAGACTGCTTGTAGTCTAGATCGACTACTCAAGATACAAGGCCTGCCATGTCACCAAGGGATATACCCAACTACTCAATTTTTTCTTCCTCTCTTCTCTTCTTCTTCTCTCCAATTTTTTCATCCGTTTTTTCTTTTAATTCAAGACTGCTTGTAGTCTAGATCGACTACTCAAGATACAAGGCCTGCCATGTCACCAAGGGATATACCCAACTATATGGCATCGACTTTGGAGACTTTTTCTCCTTTGGTCAAGATGAACTCCATTCATGTTTTATTATCCTTGGAAACCTCTTTCTCTTGAACCCTGTATCCGTTTGATGTTAAAAATGTCTTCTTGAATAGGGACCTTCACGAGGATGTATATATGCCACTTCCTCCTAGGATGTATGGTAAGGATATGCAAGGAAAGGTCTGTAAGTTGAAGTATCTCCATGGACTCAAGCAATCACCATAGGCTTGGTTTGAGAGATTCAGCAATGCCTTCATTGCAGTTGGTTATGTTTAGACGTAATAAAACCATACAATCTTTGTGAAGAGGAATGATGCATTAGTGACTACACTCATTGTTTATGTTGATGATATCATTGTTACAAGGGATGATGTCAAGGAGATTGGCCAACTTAAGCAGTTCCTTTCTATACTGAGTTTGAGATTAAGGATCTTTGGGGGCTACAGTATTTTTTGAGTATTGAGGTAGCCTATTTCAAGGAGGGGATCTTTATACCTTAGAGAAAGTATGTTCTTGCTTATTGATAGAAACAGGTGAACTTAGGGCTAAGCCAGCTCCTACTCCTATTAACTACAATCATAAACTATCTATTTTAATGGAAAGTTATTGCCTGTCAGGGGAGTGTTTCAGAGACTTGTCGAGAAGTTATTATACCTCAGCATTATCTGACTAGTTTATGCATGCTCCCAAAGACACTCATTTAGCTGCCACTACAAGGTTTTTATGCTACTTAAAGGGAACTCCAAAAAAGGAATTATTTTTGCTAATCATGGATACAAGAGAATAGAGGCTTATAGAAATGTACATTAGGCAGTGTTAACAGGTGTATTACATGTACTGTTCACAGACTTAGTACCCGTAGGGGTATTTTTGTAATTCTGTAGACATATTGTTATGTACGGCCAGAATAGTATAAATGCAAAGCTTCACTCGACTGAAGCTAAGTTTTTGAGGCCTTAACTCTGTAGCCTCTTCTTCTTCTTCTTCTTCTTCTTCTTCCTTCTTCTTCCCTTCTTCTCCTTCTTCTCCTGCTCAACATGGTATCAGAGCAGGACTGTCCAGGCCTAGAAAACAACCAGCTGAGGTCTCTCTCCACTGCTGCGTAGAAGCTATAGTCCTAATGCTCGAAGACAAGGAGAGGAAGCATTCTCTAGTGCTGCGGATTGTCTCCACTGTCGAGTTGGGTTCTGCTACATGAAAGCTGACTGTTCAACTTCCTGGCGCAGAAAAAAAAGGGTTCTGCTACTGACTGTTCAACTTCCAGCCTTAGGTGCTGGTAGCTGGTGTTGCTCGGCTAAGAAGTCTATGGAAATCCATCCCAGATGTTCGAAGGAAGGTTCTGACCTGAAGAGAAGTTCGAATCAATGACTGTTCTACCTATTCACAGTTCGGGTGACATAGGGATTGAAACTTTTTTTTTTCCTGTTTATGGCTCTCTTCTTGCACGACTGTTAATGTCCCAAAATCTGTGTAGGGACTGTTCCCCTTCCTCCGATTGTATGTTGCTCTATTCAACTCTCCAAGAGACTGTGGTTGAACCCTAGACCCTAAGTGACTGTTCGGCTGTCCTAGAAAGTGGATATCAGCCGATTAGGTGTGGTGCACCACCACTTGTATTGCTGTTTCTACTGAGTTTTTTTTTTCTCTCTTGGTTGAGAAGCTGTATTGAAGTTGCAAAACTGTAGATCATTCAGACCTGGTTACACTGCAAGAGCAGTTCGTATATTGTTCTGTGGACTCCTACACAGTGTAGGTCATACATCCTAGTACTGCAGCTGCAGTGTTTGTGTTTGGTTCTCTGTGAAACTAAAATTCAGCAAGTGCCTAGTTGTGGACTGTAACAGCTCTGTAAGGCAGTGTGCCTGTGTTTTGAGTACTTCTAAACCTAGAATCATGAATAAGGAAAGATTGTGGTGCACTAATTGTCAGAAGCCCCGGCACACCAAAGATACCTGTTGGGATCTCCATGGGAAACCAAAGTGGGCTCAAGATTTACCTAAGAAGCAAGGCTTAGATGTAATTAGAAGACCCGGGCAACAAGGTACCAAGAAACACCACATGGCAAATATGGTTACTCGGGAGAATCAGCCCTCCACTTCTACTGTGCCTCAAACACCACATAGCCAACACAGCTACTCTGGATCAGACCCAAGGGAGGATATTGTAAACTCCTTCCGTGACCATTTGGAGCTTTATGGTAGAGCAATTCGCCAGATGGATGCTCCTCCCACCACCTCTTTTGCATCCATATCAGGTAATCCTGCCACAGCTTTCCATGCTGCCTCACACAACCTTGACTCTCCATGGATCATCGATTCTGGAGCGTCAAAACACATGACTGGTATGTCCTCTTACTTTCAAACTTATCATCCTCTTTCCGAAAGAGATAAAGTGAGACTAGCTGATGGATCATACACTTCCATAGCTAGTCAAGGAACTCTCTCTCTTCCCCTCGGCCTTACTCTTTCTGATGTTCTTCATGTTCCAAAATTCCCTATGAATTTGTTCTCAGTCAGTAGTGTTACAAATTCCTTGAACTGTTCTGTGACTTTTTTCCCTACCTATTGTGTGATTCAGGATCTGGCCTCGGGGAGGACGATTGGTAGGGGACGTATGGTTAATAGACTCTACATGCTGGAGAATACGGCTGGCCTTCATGTTACAGAGTCTATGAGTCAGTTCAAAAAGAGTAAAATGTATTTGTGGCACTGTCGTCTGGGTCATTTGTCTTTTGAGACCATGAAATTGGTTTTCCCAGAACTGTGTAAGTCAATGTCTGTTTCTAATTTTTCTTGTCAAACGTGTCAGTTAAGCAAGCATTGTAGAACTCAATTTCCTCAAAGAAATAGTAAATCTGAGTTTCCTTTTCACATTGTGCATTCTGATGTGTGGGGCCCTGTTACTTTACCTTCTGAGAGTGGCTACAAGTACTTCATTACCTTCATTGACGATTATTCCAGATACACTTGGGTATATCCAATGCGAACCCGTGAGGAAGTACCAAAAATTATCCAAGATTTTCAGCGGATGGTCTTCACCCAATTTCAGACCGAGATTCAAATATTCCAGTCAGACAATGCAAAAGAGTTTTTTCATAGTGACCTCACGGAGTTCTTTGCTTCACATGGCTCTCTTCATCGGAGCTCTTGTGCCCGTACGCCACAACAAAATGGTGTGGCTGAACGGAAGAACCGACACCTCCTTGAAGTGGCACGGGGTTTACTACTCCACATGAATGTTCCCAAACATTTTTGGCTTGAGGTTGTCCTTTGTTCTACATACCTCATTAACCGAATGCCCTCTCGTTGGTTAGAGTACAAAGCCCCACATCAACTTCTCTTTCCTAAGGCCCCTCTTCTTTCTATCCCTCCTCGTGTTTTTGGTTGTCGGTGCTTTGTCCAAAACCTATCTCCCACCCGGGGGAAATTGGACTCTCGTGCTATCCCGTGTATATTTCTTGGCTACTCATTCTCTCAGAAAGGGTATCATTGCTTTGATCCTGTTTCTCGGAGATTCTATGTCTCCATGGATGTTACCTTCTTTGAAGATGAGCCCTTCTTTCCTGTTTCTCCTCAGGGGGAGTGTAGGCATGAGGAGAAACTGGTTCAGCTTCCTCCTCTTCCTAATCCTTCTCCTTCTCCCCCTTCTCTTCCTGATCCTCCACCTTTCCGTGTTTTTTCTCGTCGTCATAAAGGCCAACCAAGTTCAAGAGCTGTGGAGAATCTAAAAGTTGTACCTCAAGTGCCATCAAACTCCTCGGGGGAAGATCATACTCTCTCAGGTAACTTGACTCCCAATGATAGTCCTGACCTCCCTGTTGCTAATGATCTTGACCTTCCTATTGCTCACAGGAAAGGTGTTAGGTTGTGCACCACAAAACACCCCATTTCCAACTTTGTCTCCTATGAGAACATCTCACCTTCATTTCGTGCCTTCCTTACCTCCATTGACAGTATCCCTATTCCCAAGAATGTCACAGAAGCTCTCTCAGTACCAGAATGGACAAATTCCATGAAGGAAGAAATTGATGCTCTTCATAAGAATGGCACGTGGGAACTTGTTGATCTCCCTAAGGGTAAGGTTCCAGTTGGATGTAAATGGGTATTCACTGTTAAGCATGGGGCTGATGGAACTGTGCATAGGTATAAAGCTCGTTTATTGGCAAAGGGTTTTACTCAAGTATATGGAGTTGATTATGCAGAAATCTTTGCCCCTGTTGCCAAAATGAACTCTATTAGAGTACTTTTCTCTCTTGCTGCCAATCTGAATTGGGATCTACATCAGCTCGACATCAAGAATGCCTTCTTGAATGGTGACCTTGAAGAGGAAGTTTATATGGCTCAACCCCCCAGTTTTTTGGCTCAAGGAAGTGAACAGAAAGTGTGCAAGTTAAAGAAGTCTTTATATGGGCTGAAACAATCACCAAAAGCTTGGTTTAGCAGATTTCATACTGCAGTTCAGCAGAGGGGATACAAGCAATGTCAGTCAGATCACACACTGTTTGTAAAAATGGTAGAAGATAAAATGGCTGCCCTAATAGTATATGTGGATGACATAATTGTTACTGGTGACTGGGAGGATGAAATTCAAAGTTTGAAGGGCTTCCTTGCCACTCAATTCGAAGTGAAAGATCTAGGACCTGCCAAATACTTCATTGGAATTGAGGTTGCCCGATCAAAAAAGGGTATCTTCATATCCCAAAGGAAATATGTACTAGACTTGCTTAAGGACACTGGAAAGATTGGGGTTAAACCAACTGACTCTCCCATTGACCCCAACCATAAGTTAAGTGACAGCCAAGGTGAACCTCTTAAGGATGTGAAGCAATTTCAGAGGCTTGTAGGAAGATTGTTGTACCTCTCTATGACTCGTCCAGACATAGCATATATTGTCGGTGTCCTCAGCCAGTTCATGCATGCACCTAGGTCCACCCATCTTGAAGCAGCAGAGAGAGTACTTCGGTATCTTAAGAAGTTCCCGGGTGCTGGTTTATTATTCCAGAAGCATGGACACTTGAGGGTTGAAATTTACACAGATGCGGATTGGGCTGGATCCCAAAGTGACAGAAGGTCTACTAGTGGTTACTGCACCTTTGTAGGAGGGAACCTTGTTACTTGGAGGAGTAAGAAGCAAACCGTGGTAGCTAGATCCAGTGCTGAAGCTGAGTACCGTGCAATAGCACACGAAGTAGCCGAAGGTAAGTGGATAAAAAATCTATTGGGAGAGTTGGGTTTTCCAGTTGGTAAACCCATGACTCTACTCTGTGACAACAAGGCAGCTATCAGTATCGCTGCCAACCCGGTATTACATGATAGAACAAAGCACATTGAAGTTGACAAGCATTTTATCAGAGAGAAAATCATCACAGGCGAAGTATGCACTCCATACATCAGCTCTGAAGACCAACTAGCAGACTTATTTACAAAAGGGCTAAACCATTCCAAACATCAAGGTCTCTGTGACAAGTTGGGCATGATTGATATCTATGCCCCAACTTGAGGGGGAGTGTTAGCAGGTGTAATATACGTACTATTCACAGACTTAGTACCCGCAGGGGTATTTTTGTAATTCTGTAGACATATTGTTATGTATGGCCAGAATAGTATAAATGCAAAGCTTCACTCGACTGAAACTAAGTTTTTGAGGCCTTAACTCTGTAGCCTCTTCTTCTTCTTCTTCTTCCTTCTTCTTCCCTTCTTCTTCTCCTTCTTCTCCTGCTCAACAGGCAGGTTGTGTTGATTATAGGAAATCTATATTTGAATATCGTACTCTTGTAGCTAATAATCTAGTCTCTTGGAGGAATAAGAAACAATCAATAGTGGGTCTTCACAATATTGCATGTTGCTCATGATACACCAATAATGCAATATTGTGAAAAATTAGGCAGCCATCAACATAGCCTATAATCTAGTTCAGCATGACAGAACAAAACATATTGAAGTGGATAGACACTTCATAAGGGAGAGAGTGACTTCTGGAAAAGTGTGTCTTCCTTTTGTTGCTTCAAAAAAAAAAAAAAAATCAATCAATGTTTTCACAAAGGGGGTTCCCAGGTGTAAATTGGAGCAGTATGTAAGCAAATTGGACATGATTGAATCTATGTTCAACTTGAGGGAGAGTGTTGAGCTGCAGGCTTGGGCTTTACTTATATTGCCTTATTTTAGTTTTATTGTTAGTGGGCCTTAGGTGTAGAGGGTTGTATAACTAATGTACTTCCTATTTTATTCTTGCAGCCACCCCATCAGGGGTAATCTTTTAAATTATTTTACATTAACATTACTCTAATAAAAGAATGATTAAGGGGCTGAGGATTGGATAGAATCTCTTGACCACCTGAACACATTTTTCTTCCTCTCATCTTCGTGCTCTTGTTCTGAACTTCTCTCACACATTTTTTATTTGCTATCAAATCACACTTAATCCTTTTTAGAGCTGTTTTACTTCTGTATTGTATAGCTATTTTGAGCATTTGGGAATTGACTTTAGTTATGAACCTTTTAAGGACATTTGTGACCTTTCAACCTAGCTAGCACCACAGTGCAGATAGGTCCCACCAGATAATCTAAGTATTACAATAACCATGTCTTCAGTTGCCTTAACTTTGGAAACCAGAAGTACAATTCTCTTGCATGAAAATGAGTTGATTAATTCTTATTTTCCTAGATCAAGGGATTTCAATTGTCAAGGATGACAAAATGGCAAAGGTTTGGGCCTCAACCAATTTTGAATTTTTGACTTCTAAATCTGAAAGCAAGGAACCAGAAAAAAAAATTGTGAAATCTGAGGCATGGTAGATCCCAAACAACCTGAAGATGCCCAACTTGCCATGGACAGCTTACCAACTAATTGTTTATTGTTATATAAGCAGGCTTACTATCAAATTACAAAGTTTATTACCAATCAATAAACATTGATCTTGTTTATTATCAAATCACACATTGAAATTTAGAGTTGTCATTATGTCAATAACAATCAGGCCTTATTGGGTCAGGCTTGATAGGCATGAATTGCAATTCTGATCAACATCAGAGTTGGTTCTGGGTTTACTATTACAGACCCTACAGGGTCTGGTTCAGGACTGGGTCTGCAAATTTCTTTCAGTTCAGGGTTGGGTCCACCCTCACCCAAACTAGACCCAATCCATTGGCAGCAATGCATTCAGGCTAGGTGACCAACAAGGATGCCTTGTTGCCCAAGCAATGCCTAGACAACTATTTAACTAATTAGTTGACCACATTTTAGTTACGAAGGTGGTTGAAGATAAAAAGGGCTTCAACTTACCTCCAAAATAATCCGGCCTTGTTCATCATATGGAAATCTCCCCTGATTGGTTTACCATAGATGTCCTTGGCATTTTCATAATCATTACCGAAAAGATATACATGGTCACATTTCTCAGGATAACATGTTGAATGTGAGCAAGCACAGCCCAATTGTGAACTCTGCACAGAAAAGACATGGAATATATAATCATTCATCTGTGTTGATTCGAGACTTTGATTCAAATATATGAGGTTACACATGCATTCATATAGACATGGTATTTTTCTATTTGAAAAGCTTATGTACAGCACACTTAGATGCCTTTCCTTTTCCCTTTTCTTTTCTTCAAAGCCCTGTAGGTTGTTTCTTTTTTTTCTTCAAGATTTAGCCATTAAGTATCAAGATCAATGATGACATCTGTGATTATTTAGAGGCTAATCAAATCATGCTTTCTTTTTGTAAAACCTCATTTGATCATCATTGGAATTTTGCACAGGTTTTTTTTTTTCAATAAAATGTAAGACTTTGTTGTAACTCTGACACTGGGAGCTTGTCTTGCACCATAACAAAAACTTTTGCCAAACTCGGATGATCATGGATCCTGAATTGCCTTTTTGTGCAGATATGACACTAAATAGAATGGAATGGCGAAATAGGATTCATGTTGCTGACCCCATGTAGTTGGGATGGGGCAAAATAGAATGGAATGGCTGTTATTTTATTACAAAAACCCTTCATATTATGATCTATAGATTCTATACTCTGCTTTTGTTTGAAAAAAAAAAACATGAGATGTTAACACGTCATATGGTATATACTCTAGTTTCTTTATTTGCTTTATTTTTGGATACTATGCTATATTTTATCAAAAATCTAAGCTTCCATCTCATTGACCAATGCATTCTCTGCTGTTATGCATATTTCCTTTCTATATGTTTGCTCATTTGGAAATTCTCTACAATGCTTTTATTTGTCGATGGTTGAACTTTTTTTTTAAGATAAATAAAAAATCTTTATTAAAAAAAGAAACACAGAGAAAAGGTGCTAAGAGATCACCCAAGAGAAACAACAAACCCTCAAAATCCCAAAAAAATTCCCAAAGACCCGCCCCTCAGCAACACAAAAACAAACCCAACAACAAAACTCCTAAAAGAACCCAAACAAGGAAATCACAACTTCAAAAACATTACACAAGAATATCCCCAACAATCACTCCCCTGCAGATTAAAGCTTCTTTTTTACTGCATCTGGATCAACTTGAGACTTTAGGGTCCATTTCGTTTACAGTCGGCATCAGAATCAGAACCGGAGGTGGTCTATTCCCGTAGTCTGTTTGGTTCAGACAGGAATCAGAATGGGAATTGAAGTCAGCTGGAAGGGGATTTCATTCCCAAGGGGGAGGGAATGCCATTCCACCAGGAATGGGAATGGGATTCCAAGTCCACCCAACCAAACAGTTGGAATCGGAATGGCCCATTCTGATTCCAATTCCAGACCCCTATTCCTGTGAACCAAACAGGACCTTAGTTCCTTGCAAGATGGTCAAACTTTATTAATATGAATAAAAGAATAGTATGTGCAACATAATGCTTAATCATTTTATGCTGGGCTATCCTTGACTACCCAACCCCAGTTTATCTATGGTATGGTCCCCAGTACAACAGAGACCCATTAACCCCTTCTTTAACCATTGAATGAGACTTATTTGCTGATCTGTGTACTTGTAAATGTATGGTTACAGGTATTAGAAGCAGAAAAGAGCTTAGAAGTGAAAGAGCAGTCACGATAGGCATGAAAAAGGGACTGCTCAATGGAGAAAAAGTTAGTCCACCAGTCAGCTAGATATCTTTATAAAACTAGATAGACACAAATACCTCTGTTTAATCATGACCAAAAATAAAAACAAAAGAGAAAAACTAGTAATGGAGTTCTCACGGCAGTATATCTGATTAACAAGGTGCCTTCTCGTATACTTGGATTCAACACTCTGTTCAGCCTTCTTTTTCCTCAGGGGGAGATGTTTCATATTCCTCTAAGGGTGTTTGGGTGTGTCTGCTTTGCGCATATCCTTGGTCCTTACCATTCGAAGCTTAATCCCAAGGCAAAGAAATGTGTGTTCCTTGGATATGCAGAGAATCAAAAAGGGTATCGCTGCTATGATCCAGTCTCTGGGAACCGGTATGTTACTATGTGTTTGCTGAAATAGAGTTGTCGAATGAGAGGAGAAGAAGAAGAAGAAGATATGAGATGGGCAGCAGAAGTGTTCTCAGCCAGCCCTAATCTATTATATATAAGAACATTACATAATGTTACATAAATAGACCAGAATGCCCCTGATTAGTAATGGGACACCTAGTCAAAACAAACACTAAATAAGATTAGGCCCAGTAACTAAGGCCCAATAACTAATGACTTAAGACCCAACAAAGATAAACATACAAATTAAGACAGCCGAACCAACACTCCCCCTCAAGCTAAGCATGGATGTCAATCATGTTTAGCTTGCCAAGTAAGTCCATGAATTTCATTGTAGCTAGCCCTTTAGTCAGAACATCTGCAATCTGCATCTCGGAGGGAGTATAAGGGATGTAGAGTTCTCCTGTGACGGTCTATCTCAATATGTTTCGTTCTATCATGTTGCACTGGGTTATTTGCAATGTTGATGGCAGCCTTGTTGTCACAGTACAACCTGAGAGGACACTCAATCTTAATTCCAAGTTCACCAAGCAGGATCTTAAGCCATAAAAGTTCAGCAACACCATGAGCCATAGCTCGATATTCGGCCTCTGCACTAGATCTAGCAACCACATTCTGTTTTTTCCTCCTCCATGTAACTAAATTTCCTCCAACAAAGGTGCAGTACCCAGAAGTAGACTTCCTATCCCCAACAGAGCCAACCCAATCTGCATCAGTATATCCTTCAACTTCAATTTTACTGTTTTTCCTGAACATAATCCTTTTCCCCGGGCAAGACTTCAAATATTTGAGGATCCTTTCCACAGCTTTCATGTGAGGGATTTTAGGAGTGTGCATGAACTGACTGACAACATGTACAGCATAAGCAATGCCAGGGCGAGTGAGGAACAGGTAAATCAACTTCCCCACTAGCTTTTGGTATCTTTCCTTATCAAGGTAGTCCTCTCCTACTGATTCCTGTAGACCATGATTCTGTTCTATTGGAGTATCTGCTGGCCTACACCCCATCATGCCTGTCTCTTGAAGAAGATCAAGAATGTATTTCCGCTGACATATATAGATGCCCTCTTTGGATCTTGCAACTTCAATCCCAATAAAGTATCTCAGTTGGCCCTGGTCTTTGATCTCAAATTCAGCAACCAAGACCTCCTTTAGTCTTTTAATCTCTTCCTGATCATCCCCTGTAATTACCATATCATCCACATAGACAATAAGTGCTATAAGTTTGCCATTTCTCTTCCTTATGAATAGGGTATGATCTGCCCCACTTTGAGTGTAACCCCCTTTCTTCATGGCCCCACATAGCTTCTCAAACCAAGCTCGAGGGGATTGCTTAAGGCCATATAGGGCTTTTTTCAGTCTGCATACCTTCTTCCCAAACCCATAACCTAGTGGAGGATCCATGAACACCTCTTCATGCAGGTCACCATTCAAGAAAGCATTCTTCACGTCCAACTGATGTAGTTCCCATGAGAAATTTGCAGCTAATGATAATAGAACTCGGATTGTGTTGAGTTTTGCCACCGGAGCAAAGGTTTCTTTGTAGTCAATCCCTTCTTTTTGAGTAAACCCTTTTGCTACCAGTCTAGCCTTGTACCTTTCAATGGACCCGTCCTCCCTATGCTTCACAGTGAACACCCACTTGCATCCAACAGTGCCTTTCCCTTCTGGTAGATCCACTAATTCCCAAGTCCCTGCTTTCATTAAAGCCTTCATTTCTTCGTCCATAGCCTCTTTCCATTTTGGGTCAGATACTGCCTCAGAATACCTGGTAGGAACATGCACAGAAGAGAGAGCAGACACAAAAGAACGATAACGAGGAGACAAATGTGAGTAAGACACAAAATCAGCAATGGGGTGTCTGATAGTACAAGAACGAGTAGACTTACGAAGGGCAATAGGAAGATCCAAGTCAGAGGAACTGATAGGATTACCTTGAGTTTCTAAGACAGGTTGATCCGAGTCCAATTGGTTGTTGTCATGAGTTAGAGGGCCCTTCTTCCTTCTGTTGTAGGTGATTCTGATATCTCTTTGTAGCATGTTGGAGTCTTCAGTAATATTTGCAACATCACTACTAGTAGTTGGTACAATGGGAGCCTCACTAGATTCACCCGGGATACCACAACTAGGTGGATTAGGAGAAGATGGAAGGCCTAAGGTAGAGAGAGGCACAAAGAATGGGGGAACAGAAGAATCCTCTTCCATCCCACTAGTCTCCCCCTGAAGAAGATTCTGGGAAGAATGAAAATAGGATTGAGACTCAAAGAATACCACATCCTTTGTGACATATTTTTTCTTGGTAACTGGATCATAACACTTGTATCCTTTCTGAGTAGGGGAGTACCCCAAAAAGATTCCCTTTGTAGCCCTAGGATCCAATTTGGTCTTCTTCGAATCCTTGACATGTATAAAGCATACACAATCAAAGACTCTCGGTGAAAGAGAAAAGTTAAGAAGATGAGGGCAAAGAACAGAGAAAGGAGTTTTCATCCCCAATACCTTGGATGGCATTCGATTTATCAGATCTGATGCAGTAAGGATAGATTGAGACCAATAGTTTTTTGGAACTTTGTGCTGAAATAGTAAGGCTCGAGCAGTCTCCAATAGGTGCCTATTCTTGCGTTCAGAAACCCCATTCTGTTGGGGGGTACTAGCACAAGATGACTGATGAATCATTCCAGCATCCTCCATAAATAGATTCAAGGACCTTTCAAAGTATTCTGCAGCATTATTTGACCTGAATTGTTTGATCTTCGTGCCAAATTGTGTTTCAATCATTTTGCAAAATGTCATGGTTACCCGCGGTACTTCTTCTCGTGCTTTTAATAAGTAGATCCATGTGCATCGAGAAAAGTGATCAATAAAACTGATAAAGTATCGAAAGCCATCAACAGAAATAATAGGAGAGGGGCCCCAAACATCAGAGTGGACCAAGTCAAAAGGAGCTTGAATGTCATTACTCGAAGTTGGATAAACAGTTCTACATTGCTTTGATAGTTGACAGACTTCACAAACTAACTCTTGACTTGAAACACTTTTGAATAATTCTGGAAACAACACTTCCAATGATGAAAACGGTAAATGACCTAGCCTAGCATGCCACAGATGTAACCTAGCTATTGACTCCACATTGGACTGACTACTAGTAGCAAATGTTTGTAAGGCCGAACTGATGTCTGCATCAAGGTAGTAGAGACCTCCACACTCATGACCGCTCCCAATCGTTCTCTTCGTCAATCTGTCCTGAAAGACACAATGAGTAGGAAAAAAGGTTATGCTACAATTCAAATTTTTGGTAAGCTTTGAAACAGATAAGAGATTTGAAGAAAGATTGGGAACATGCAAGACAGATTTGAGTGAGAGGTCCTTGCTTAGGTCAACCACTCCTTTCCCAGAGATGGTAGAGAGAGAACCATCAGCAACCCTCATTTTATCTTGGCCAGACATTAAATGATAGGAAGAAAATAGAGAAGACACGTGTGTCATGTGGTCAATTGCACCAGAATCAATAATCCAAGAGGCAGGATCAATAGTACTAGATGCACTAAAAGCAGAGACAATACCTGATCTGGCAAGGGAGGAGGATGGAAGAGAATTGGTCCTTAGACGGGCTAGGGCCCGGCTAAGTACCTCTACCTCATCGGCAGTAAAACCCAAGGGCCCAGTTCCAGGGGAATTAGTGGTCTGTCCCATGGAAGAGGAAGTAACTGTGGATGAGTGTTTTGAACCATCATCACTTTGACCCGTAGCCAGATTGACCCTTCTGATGCTTCTTATCTTTCCTCAATGCAGCTGGCTTCAGATGCGGATGGAGAACCCAACAGGTCTCTTTCACATGCCTTTCCCCTCCACAGTGGGTGCACTTCAGATGTCTCTTGTCAGAGTGCCTGTTTCCCCTTTGATTTGTAGAGATTAGGGCCGAATGTTCCACAGACTGTTCAGCTAGTTTAGTTTGAGTATCAACCTGCATCTCTTTTCTTCTCACCTCTTCATTCCTCACAAGGTAGTAAACATGATGTAAGTCTGGCATTTCATCCCTTCCCAGAATTTGGGACCTTATGCTCTCATATATAGGATCTAGGCCAGCTAGAAACTTAAATGCTCTACCCTCTTCAACTTGTTTGTCATGCTTTTCCTCGTCTCTGGCATTCTCCCAATCAATAATAAGGTGGTGATCTAACTCTTCCCATAGTCCTTCCAGTGTAGCAAAATATGCTGCAACACTCATATCTCCTTGCCTCAAGGCAGCAATATCTTGATTCAGTCTGTAAATTCTGACATTATTCTTTTTCTGCCCATAGGTTTTAAAAACTTTTTCCCATATCTTGGCAGCCGTGGAAAAATGTTGAACAGTCCTAGCTACTCTTGGAGTCATTGAGGCAAGTAGCCAGGACATAACTGTAGCATTCTCCTTGCGCCAAGTTGCATATTCAGCACTCCCCACTTCGAGTTCCTTCTTCTGCCCGTCCAAGTAACCAGTGAGTTCCCGGGATGTGATGAAAAGCATGGCTGAGACATACCATTCTCTGAAGTTGTACTCATCCAACAACACACTTGTGATCTGTAGGCTGTGCAGATTTGGATTCTCCAAATTAGGAGATCTCCCACAAGCCCTAACATCTCTAGAAGACACTTTCCTGGATATGGAATACATCTTCTCTTACTCGTAAATGTCAAGACTGTAAACACAATATATAGTGAACTGTTTCACACTTACGGAACTTGCTGCACTGTAAACTCAGTCCTGAGAACCCAACACAGAGCTGAAACACCGAGTACTGCACTACACACTGTGCCCTAATTACTGCTGTCACAGATTATAATCTGTTGTGCTACCTTCTGCTGTGTTCTAATCACTGCTGCCGCAGCCTGCAACTTGCTGTGTTGGCTTCTACTGTGTGCTAAGCACTGCTATCGCAGGTTATAACCTCACCCACGAACAGTTCTAGGACTGCTGAGATTAGTCCTTCCGCCTAGATCTGTTCTACACAGATCTATCTTAGCCGAATGGCTATAGTCTGCTATACTGCGTCTATTAGGGCATCAGCCTCTAGGTCTAACTCCCCTTGGGCCCTACAACCAAGGGAAACCCTAGATGTAGGTCCAGCTGTGTTCTACGACCAACCCTAGGGTTTCTTTGCAGCAACCAAAAAAAAAGAAGTGAAAGAGTTAACTGCGAGTAGAAGAAGAGGCGGCTGCTGTAACCAGTCAAAAGATTAGCGCTCTGATACCATGTTTGCTGAAATAGAGCTGTCGAATGAGAGGAGAAGAAGAAGAAGAAGATATGAGATGGGCGGCAGAAGTGTTCTCAGCCAGCCCTAATCTATTATATATAAGAACATTACATAATGTTACATAAATAGACCAGAATGCCCCTGATTAGTGATGGGACACCTAGTCAAAATAAACACTAAATAAGATTAGGCCCAATAACTAATGACTTAAGACCCAACAAAGATAAACATACAAATTAAGACAGCCAAACCAACACTATGGACATTACCTTTTTTGAGTCTACGTGCTTCTTCTCAAGGAATCCTTCTCAGGGGGAGTGTTTTGGGGAAGTAAGTTAGCAGTCTATCCCTCTCCTAGTTCTAGTCCCTGTGTCTACTCCTGTGCTTGACCACCACCCGATATCACCTACCTTGCCACCTCCTTTGCGTTTCGTCTCACAGCATTACTCACGGCAGAGACTTCATAAGGTGGTTGATTCCACTACAACAGAACTCACACCACTTCCTATCAATCCCTTGAAGACTCCAGATTCGACTGATACGGATTCAGGTATTCCTCTTGATCCCACTACTATTTCAGTTCCCATTGGTCCTACTAACACTGCTACAGATAACCTTGATCTCCCTATTGCTCTTAGAAAAGGGAAGAGAATGTGCACTGCTCATTGTATTTCACAGTACTTATCCTACAGTGGACTTTCTCCTTCATACCGTGTTTTTCTCTCTTCTCTTGATTCAGTGTCTATACCCAAGGGTGCTAGTGAGGCTCTCTCCAAACCTGAGTGGAAGACATCTATGCAGGAAAAGATGGAGGCTTTGATTAAGAATCAGACATGGGAGATTGTGGACCTACCAAAAGGCAAGGAGACAGTTGGACGCAGATGGGTTTACACAGTAAAGTATAAGGCAAATGGAAGTCTAGAGAGGTACAAGGCAAGACTTGTTGCGAAAGAGTACACACAGACCTATGGCATTGATTATAGTTGAAAAACAGTCCTAGAAGTATGGGACTGTGCTAGAAAACCAGAAAAACTAACAAGAGAAGATTAGAGAAGGAGAGAGAGAGAGAGAGCTGCGGCAAGGAGAGTTAGAGGATGAGGAGTTCGAACTTAACCTCCCTCTAACACTCTAATACTCTTTTATTAAGTTAATCTTTTAGTAATTACAAGAGAGGTCCTTAGTTGGACAAGAAATTACAAAAAAGGAACATAGAAGAGTATGGGCCCAGAATAAGGCCCATTACAGAGAAGAACATAAAGATAATATACAGTAACAACCTATGGGCCATTCGGCCCATCTTCTCTACACTCCCCCTCAAGCTGAGCATAGATGTCAATCATGCCCAGCTTGCTAGTGTCATGTTGAAGCCTTGCCTTGGGAAGTCCTTTGGTGAGGAAATCTGCCAATTGTCCTTCAGAGGTAATGAATGGAAGGCACACTTCACCTGAAGAGACTCTTTCTCGAATAAAGTGTCTATCAACCTCAATATGTTTAGTTCTATCATGTTGTACGGGGTTGTGGGCAATGTTGATGGCAGCCTGATTATCACAGTACAACATCATTGGCTTGTCATAATCAATCCCAAGTTCTTCCATCAATGACCTTAGCCACAACAGTTCAGAGACTCCATGTGCCATGGCCCTGTATTATGCTTCTGCTGAGGATCAGGTCACAACTGATTGTTTCTTGCTCCTCCAAGAGACAACATTACCAGCCACCAGACTGCAATACCCTGAAGTGGATCTTCTGTCATCAATATTTCTAGCCTAGTCAGCATCAGTATAGGCTTCGAGTTTCAGATGTCCATGCTTGGTAAACAGAATCCCTTTTCCCGGAGAGCCTTTCAAATAACACAGAACTCGTTCTGCAGCTGCCATATGAGTATCTCTAGGTGCATGCATGTACTGGCTAATACAACTAATAGCATATGCAATATCTGGCCGAGTCATGCACAGGTACAGAAGCTTCCCAAGAAGTCTCTGAAAAACCCCTTTGTCTTCCAACAATGTCCCATCTGAAACAGACAGTTTGTGACTCATATCAATAGGAGTAGCAGCTGGTCTAGCACCCATCTTCCCAGTTTCAGAGAGCAAGTCAAGGACATACTTCCTTTGGGAGATAAGAATCCCATTCTTGGATCTAGCAACTTCTATGCCAAAGAAGTATCTCAATTCCCCCAGATCCTTAATCTCAAATTCTGTACGAAGGAAAGACTTAAGAGCACGAATTCCTGAGGCATCATTACCAGTCACAACAATGTCATCAACATACACAATGAGATAGACTGCCAGGGAATCACTTCTCTTCACAAAGAGAGTATGATCTGACTGTGTCTGTGTAGCCAAATTTAACAAGTGCTGTTCTAAATTTCTCAACATGCTCTAGGAGACTGTTTGAGGTCATAAAGAGATTTCTTCAATTTGCATACCTTTCCTTGCATCTCATTTCCATACATTCCTGGAGGGAGAGACATATAGACTTCCTCATGTAAGTCACCATTCAGAAATGCATTCTTTACATCCAACTGATAAAGAGGACAATCAAAGTGAGATGCCAGAGATAAGAGAACTCTCACAGATGTCATCTTCGCAACTGAAGCAAAGGTCTCCAAGTAATCAATCCCATACGTCTGTGTGTATCCTTTGGCAACCAGTCTGGCCTTATACCTCTCAATAGTCCCATCAGCCCGGTATTTAATGGTAAAGACCCACTTGCAACCAACCGGATCCTTCCCTTCAAGCAAATCCACCACTTCCCAAGTATCATTTTTGTGTAGGGCATCCATCTCAGATTGCATGGCATCTCTCCATTCTGGAATCTCAAGAGCTTCTGACACAGATCTAGGAATAGGGTTAGAAGCAACTGAAGAGAGATAGGCAAAGTATGAAGGAGAAAGTAGGTCATAAGAAAGGTGTTTGGAAATGCAGTGTGCAGTGCACTTCCGTTTTCCTTTCCTAATAGCAATAGGAACATCAAGATCCGAAAAATATGGTTCCAAAGAGGTAAAAACAGCACCTGTTGTCTCATCTGCGATTGGAAGTGTATGAGACTCATCTACAGCAAGAGAAACAACCTGCTCATTCCTGGACCTTTGCCTTTGATACACCTTGGGATTGTGGGTAGGACGAGGAGGTAAGAGATAGAAGTACTAGGACAAGAAGAATGAAGTGACTGGTCCCCCCCCTGATTCATTTTGTGAGGACATGGGCCCATCAAGAGACTCAACTGGGACAGGGAGAGGAAGACCAAACACTTGTGACAAACTCTCCCCCTGTTGACAATGTCCTTCCTGAGAGGACCCATAAAAAGGAGAAAGTTCATCAAAGGTAACATCCATGGAGACATATCGAGTGCCAGTCTTTGGATCAAAACAACAGTAACCCTTTTGTATGGGGGAATAACCAAGAAAGATGCATTTGTGGGCTTTTGGTTCAAACTTATGTCTCTGGACACTTGGAATGTGAACATAATAGGTGCAGCCAAACACACGGAGAGGAATAGGGAAGAGATCCTTGTTTGGATGAAGAAGACTGAAGGGGGATTTAAACCCTAGAACCCTGAATGGCATACGGTTTATGAGATAGGTAGCAGTGAGAACAGCATCACCCCAAAATCTTGTGGGAACATGTGAGGCAAATAAAAGGCTCCTTGCAACTTCAACAATATGCCTATTTTTTCTTTCAGCAACTCCATTCTGTTCAGGGGTTCTAACACAGGAACTTTGATGAACAACTCCCATGTCAAAGAGATACAAGGATAAACTCTTCTCAAAATACTCTTTTGCATTGTCAGATCTGAAAATCTTGATTCTGGTATCAAACTGAGTTAAAACAAATTCATGAAATTGCCTCACAAGTCTTGGAACTTCTTCACGAGATTTCATTAGGTATATCCAAGTGAATCTAGAAAAGTCATCAATAAACAGGATGAAATATTTGTAGCCCCCCATAGAAGATAAGTGGTAAGGACCCACACATCAGAGTGCACAATATTAAAAAGAGAAGAGGATCTTTTATTGTCCAAAGGGTAATTGTTTCTACAATGCTTTGATAACTGACAAGACTCACAATTAAGACTGGACACACTGACTCCCTTAAACAGTTCAGGAAATAGATGACTCAAAGCAGAAAAAAACAAATGACCCAAACGACAATGACTCAACATGATTCGACTGACAGACTCTGACAAGGTAGATCCAAAGGCAGCATTCTTAGGATGATCAATGCATTGTCCAGGAGTGTCAAGCAGATATATTCCATTCGCATCATGGCCACTCCCAATCACCTTCCGAGACTCCAGGTCCTGAAAAACACAATGAGAAGGAAAAAAGGTTACACAACAATTCAATGATTTGGTTAAGCTACTTACAGATAACAAATTAGTATTCAATCTAGGTACATGAAGGGTGGGGGATAGGAGTAAGGAGTCCGTAGCCTTGACAGTTCCCTTGCCAGAAATAGGGGCAAGAGAGCCATCAGCTAAGGTGATTTTGTCACGGCCAGGAAGCAAATCATATGAAACAAACAAAGTGGAAAGATTGGTCATGTGATCAGAAGCACCTGAGTCTATGATCCAAGGGATCTAAGGATTACCTGAGGTGGTTGCATGGTTAGCAAAAGCCCTTATTCCTGAGTGAGCAAATGCAGTGGTGACTGAATTTTCCGAAGGGTTGGATGATGAGGTCACTCCTTCAAGATGGCTGATCATCTTTCCAAACTTTTCATACTCAGCCTTCATGGCTACCAATTGTGCACAGGCAGACTCAATTTCAACATCTGTACCCGTGGCTGCATTTGCACTCCCTGTCTTCCTACCATCATTTTTCTTCTGAAATCGAGCAGGAACAAGTCTGGGATGTAATTTCCAGCACTTGTCCTTGGTGTGCTTTGGCTTCTTGCAATACTCATAGACAACCTCTTTCTTTCCAGTTCCACTGGGAGCCCCTATAACTCCTTTGGGTTTAACCCCCATATTTGCAAATGCATTAGTGCCAACTCCTTGTACCTGTACCTGTCTTCTACTTTCTTCACTACTAACTAAAGCATATGCTTGTGATAGTGAGACACTTTCCTTGGACAGAATATTTTGTTTTGTGATGTCATATTCAGGGTTTAGCCCAGTTAGGAACTCAAAAACCCTGTTCCTTTCAACTAATTTCCGGTAGGTCTCTGCATCATTGAGAGTATCCCATGTCACTGCCTCTATTAGATCAATTTCTTGCCACAGAGATTTCAAGGTGGAGAAACATGCTGCAAGGGATTTCTCCCCCTGTCTCAGATTCTTCACATCACTCCTTAGTTGATAAGCTCTGGCTACATTCAGTTTCTGGGAGTACGTTTCTGCAACACTATCCCAAATTTCCTTAGCCGAATTCATCCAGAGATAATGCTGACTAATCTGTGGCTGCATTGAATTCATAAGCCACCCAATCACTGTGTAATTCTCTTGCACCCATTTCTCATAAGAGGGATCATCCACTGGGGGAGCTTTCTTGCTCCCAAAGATAAACCCCCACTTCCCTCTACTGCAAATATGAATTTTTACAGATTGTGACCAAGCCAAATAATTGGTTCCATCCAGTTTAACTGTAGTTACAGCCAACAAGGAATCAGTTGTAGTTCCCGAAGTATGTCCATATTCAGCAGTACTCTTGTTCTCAATTTCTGAGAAGTCCATTATGTAACAACTCCAATTAGGGTTTCGGCAAGCTACCAATAGTATATTGATTTTAAAGAACTCAGATTGAATTGAATCAACAACAAACACAGCAACTCACAAATTCAATTCAGGCCTAACAGCCGTGAGAACCAAGTTCGGTGGCAGCACTTTCAAGAAGAAGGAAGCCTGATTCAGCCTTCAAGGAATAATCAGCCGACCTCCAAACACTATGTATTCTTGGTTCCCAACAATATTTTCCCAAAGAGAACAAAAAATATAATCCACAGTACTTAAGAGGCCTTTTTACAAACACTATGTATGCACCAGTCAACACTCCACTGTTAACAAGTAGGAATCACTTCAAGAACACTCCATATAGGTCCAAGAAGTAGCTGAACTAAAGTAGAGGCTTGTACCACTTGGTTTAGATCAGTTTTCAGCAGTTTGGAAGTCCAATAACATCCGAACCACACTTCCAAAATAACCCAGAAATTTCTGAGTAGAATCAGTCCAGCAATAGTGGGCCGAATGGAGGTGTGCTTTGAATGCCTTAATAATCCTCCCAAATAACAAAATAACTCAGCAAAGAACTGAGAAAACAACTTACAGTATCTCTGGTTTGAACTTCAAACCAGGCCGAACACTTTGCTCTCTGAGCTAGCTTCGAAATCCCTTTTCTCTGATTTCAAATCAGGCTGAAAAACTTGCTCTCTAATTCTTCCTGGTCACCGAACCCTTCTCCAAGTGTATAGGAACTTGGCACCCTCCAATGACCTCCAAGAACCAGGCGAATGACTGTAAACATTCAGCCCTAGAACCTCCTCATGCAGTTAGCTGAACTAGAACCACATGAGGGACACGCCAAGCAATGACCCGCTCTGATACCAAGTTGAAAAACAGTTCTAGAAGTATGGGACTGTGCTAGAAAACCAGATAAACTAACAAGAGAAGATTAGAGAAGGAGAGAGAGAGAGAGAGCTGCGGCAAGGAGAGTTAGAGGATGAGGAGTTCGAACTTAACCTCCCTCTAACACTCTAATACTCTTTTATTAAGTTAATCTTTTAGTAATTACACGAGAGGTCCTTAGTTGGACAAGAAATTACAAAAAAGGAACATAGAAGAGTATGGGCCCAGAATAAGGCCCATTACAGAGAAGAACATAAAGATAATATACAGTAACAACCTATGGGCCATTCGGCCCATCTTCTCTACAATTATCTAGGGACATTTGCGCCAGTTGCAAAGATGACCTCTGTTCGGATACTCTTTTCTCCTACTGCCTCATACTCTTGGCCCTTGTTTCAACTGGATGTGAAGAATGCTTTCCTAAATGGGGATCTGCAAGAAGATGTGTATATGGATCTTCCAGCTGGTTTTTATGATAATGCTGAAAAGGGAAAGGTATGCAAGCTGAAGAAGTCACTATATGGCTTGAAACAATCTCCCAGAGCATGGTTTGACAGATTCAGAAAGGCCCTGATTGTTTTTGGCTACACTCAAACTCAATTTGATCACACCTTGTTTGTGAAGCGCAGGGGATCTTTGGTGTCAATCCTGATTGTTTATGTGGATGTTATTGTTGTCACTGGGAATGATCTGAGTGAAATTGATAGTCTGAAGAGGAACCTGCATAAGGAATTTGAGATTAAGGATCTTGGTGAATTGAGATACTTCTTAGGCATCGAAGTTGCGAGATCGAAACATGGAATTTTTATCTCTCAAAGGAAGTATGTCTTGGACCTTCTCCAAGAGACAGGGAAGCTTGGAACAAAGGCAGCTAGCACCCCCATTGATCAGAACCATAGAATCAGTGCATCAGAAGGTGAACCAATAAAGGACCTTGGGAGATACCAAAGACTTGTGGGTCGGCTACTATACTTGTGTATGACAAGACCGGACATCTCCTATGCAGTAAGTGTAGTGAGTCAATACATGCATGCTCCACGAGACCAGCACTGGAGGGCAGTTGACAGGATCCTTGCTTATTTGAAGGGACATCCAGGTAAAGGCATATTGTTTACTGATCATGGACAGTTGAAGCTAGAGGCTTATACAGATGCGGATTGGGCAAGATGCCTCGATGACAGAAGATCAACTTCAGGAGTGTGCACCCTAGTTGGGGGTAACCTAGTCTCATGGAAGAGTAAAAAACAAACAGTTGTGGCAAGATCAAGTGCAGAAGCCGAATATAGGGCCATGGCACATGGAGTTTCAGAACTTCTCTGCATTTGTTCTCTGTTAGAAGAAATCGGTGTACAGGCAGAAGAACCTATGATGCTATACTACAATAACCAGGCTACAATTAATATTGCCCATAATCTAGTCCAGCATGACCGAACTAAGCACATTGAAGTAGATAGACACTTTATCAGAGAAAGGGTAACTTCTGGAGAAGTTTGTCTTCCATACATTTCTTTTGATCTGCAACTTGTTGATGTTCTCACAAAAGGCGTTGCAAAGAATAAGCTGGAGCATGATCTACGCAAGTTGGGAATGTGTGACATCTACTCCCAACTTGAGGGGGAGTGTTGAATGGGCCGATTTGTGTTTAGTTTATTTTCTTTTAAATTAAGAAGTTGTTGGGCCTTGGGCCCATTAGTTTTTATTTTTAAAAGAGTTGTAACTATTTAGTTTGAGTTGCCGCCCTACTAAGGGCATCTTTGTAATATCTCATATTTAAGTTAAATATAAATAGAATGAGGGGCTGGCGGCTAAGGTTATGATACACAATCCTAGTTGATCTTTTTCTCCTTTTCTTCCTCTTTCTCTTCCTATTGCTGAAATCTACAACTTTCCCCTCTTCCTTTCACAAGAAGCTTGACCGAATCAGCAGATAGTGGTTTCTACTGATAGCACTTGTATTGTCAGCATAAAGAGGAATAGTAGTAGGAAGCTGAATGCCAAGATCCATAAAGAGAGACTATAACCAAACAATCTCACTGCAAACCGAAGACATGGCCCTATACTCTGCTTCAGTGGAAGACTTGGAGACTGATTGTTGTTTCTTACACTTCCAAGAGATGAGTAAATCACCCATAAAAACACACCACCCAGAAGTGGACCTACGGGTGTCTAGACAACCAACTCAATCCACATCAGCATATGCTCTCAACTAAATAGGAGAGGACGAGGAGAAGAACAGTCCCTGGGAAGTTGTGCTTCTAACATATCGAATGATGCAATGAACAACCGTCATATGAGGCTGACAAGAAGCATAAACAAATTGAGTAACAACCTGAAAAAAATGAGAAATATCAGGCCAAGTCATAGTGAGATAAATGAGGGACCCCACAAGCTGGCGATATAAGGCAGCATCAGGAAGTAATGGACCTTCAAATTTAGATAGCTAAGATTTAGCTCCATAGGTGTATCAACATGCTTTTCATCATTAAGACCAACAAGTTTAACAAGGTCAAAGGCATACCTCTGTTGACAAACAAAATACCCTCGATCACTACGATGTATTTCCAGTCCCAAGAAATATTTGAGAGGGCCCAAGTCCTTCATGTGAAAGGAATTATGAAGTAATAGTTTCAATTCACGAATGCCTTCAACATCATTCCCATTCAACATGTCATCAACATATAGTAGGAGAATGGTAATACCTTGAGGCCGATGCCTAACAAATAAAGAGTGATCAGAAGAAATCTGGCTATATCCAGCAGCAACTACAACATCGCAAAAGCGTTCAAACCATGCCCGGGGAGCTTGTTTTAGACCATATAAAGATTTTTTGAGGCGACATACTAAAGAATGATCACTACAGTATCCAGGAGGAGGCTTCATGTAGACCTTCTCCTTCAACTGACCATGAAGAAAGGCATTCTTCACATCAAGTTGGCATATGGTCCAAGACTGAGCAACAGACACTGCTAAAAGAGCACGGACTGTGGTGACCTTTGCAATAGGAGCAAAGGTTTCTTCATAGTCAATACCATACTCCTAACTATATCCCTGGGCAACTAAGCGTGCCTTGTATCAATCAAGAGATCCATCAAACTTCAGCTTAATGTTGTAAACCCAACAACTCCCAACAATGGATGCATTTGGAGGAGCAGGCACAAGATCCCAAGTGTCATTCTCATGTAAAGCATGAATCTCTACATCCATGGCTTCCTTCCAATGAGGGCTACTATTAACTTCTTGGTAGGAGCAAGGAACATCTATGGAGGATAGGACGGCAGACAAAGAGCTATTGTTTAAAGGAAAACCATAGCGGCCAGGAGGTCTAGATATACGAGTAGAACGACGAAGATGAACAGAAGTATGAAGAGTGTCTAAAGTAGAGGTATCACTTACAAGAAAAGTGGTAGGATGATGATCTAAACCGAGAGGAAGGAGAGTCGTAGGCGTAGGGGCTGGAGCATGTAACCGCTTGCGAGAGAAGACGAGAAAGTCCTTCTCAGCAGAAGGAGATGGAGCA
The DNA here is from genome assembly GCF_055504915.1 of Nelumbo nucifera. Classification (NCBI taxonomy): domain Eukaryota; kingdom Viridiplantae; phylum Streptophyta; class Magnoliopsida; order Proteales; family Nelumbonaceae; genus Nelumbo; species Nelumbo nucifera. The sequence continues at coordinate 23,047,203 of NC_142653.1, forward strand.
TCCTGTGAATCAAAGTTTGGAAAAATAGAAACAGATGGTGCAGACAGTCTAGCAAAAAATGAAATGTGCTCAAGGAAAACAACATTACGTGATATACGAATGCGACAAATAGAGGGATCATAACAAAGAAATCTTTTGTGATCAGGATTGTAACCCACAAAGGCACATATGACAGACTGTGCAAACAATTTAGAACATTCACGAGAAGGAAGATGAACAAAGCACACACATCCAAAAACATGAAGCATAGATAAATCTAGAGAACGACCAAATAACTTCTGAAAGGGAGACATATTACCAAGAACTAAGGAAGGAATATAGTTGATCAAAAACACAGTTATACTAGCTGCCTCTACCCAAAAGTACGAAGAGTCCTCACAACACTAAGAATATGTCCATTCTTGCGCTCGGCCACACCATTCTATTGAGGAGTATCTGGACAACTTCATTGCACTTGTATTCCATGGTCCTTCAAATAGGATAAAAAAACTCCATCAGTGTATTCTCCCCCTAAATCCGAACAAAGAATACACACTTGTGATTGAAACCAAACCCGCACCATAGCATGAAACAACTTAAATGTTGGGAACACAGACTTGTAGCGAATAAAGTATATCCATGTGTACCTGGTACAATCATCAACGAACGACACAAAATATTTGTATCCAAGCCGAGAAGAGACAGAAGCAGTCCAGACATCACTATGTATAAGCTCTCGAAGTGAGAGGTAGTATGCTCAGATATGTGAGGAAATGGTAAGGTACGACTCTTACATAAGCAACAAGAAACACAATATGTATCAAAGGTGTGCAAGGAAGGAACTTTATTCTTAATAAGGCCTAAATCAAACAAAAATTTTAATTTTTCAGAATGTAAATGACCCAAACGTTTATGCCATAAGTCCCAAACATTATTTCTATGACTCAAAAAGGAACTAGAAGTAGAGGAACTGAAATAAACTGATGATGTTGTTTGAGGCTTCTCGAACTCCAATGCAAACAAATGGCCCAACCTGCGCCCCTTCCCTTTCACCTCCCCAGTGTTCCGGTCCTGAATCAAATATTCATCCTGAGAGAAGATGAGAATGTTACCTTCATCAATTAATTGACCAACATAAATCAAGTTTGTAATGAGATTAGGAAGAAGAAGGGTCTTGGTAAGAGGGAAAGATGCAGTGGGTAAAAGCTTAAAGACAGATCACTACTACCAATGATGTTTAACATTTCACCATTGGCAGTAACAATATGTTTGTGATGGGTTTTAGTAAGGTTACTTGGTTGGTTAGGGTAGGCTCCTGTCATGTGGTTGGTAGTTCCAGAGTCAATGATCCAAGTATGAGAAGAAGAAGCACAATAATCAGAAAACTCACCAGGTAAGCTAATAGCAGAAAGAACAGAAGAAATAGTAGAAGTTACCAGCTGTCAAATGTTTTCCTCAACCATAGATGCTAGAAAATCACTTTTAACAAAAGAATCACCACCAGTAATAGATTTCTTACTCCCATGTGCTACAGCAACAGTGTCAATTCCATAAAGCAAGAAAACAGCAGTCCAGGCACAAGGATATTAGGGACAACCAAATTCAGCAATCAAGAACTCAAGATGACAGTCCAAAAAAGGCAAGTTTTAAGACTATCAAGTCTAAAACCCTTCAAATATGAATCTAAAGTCTGAATCAAATAAATGGGAAGCAAGAAAACCCTATGGCGACACCAAATCTAGGGTTATAGGTTGATCGAGTCATCCGATTGAGAGAAAACTGTGATTTACCAACACAATAGGTGTCTTTTTCAAAAATAAGGAGATATCTTGTGCTGATCAAAACAATCCCTACAAATCTCCAAACTAGAAACTGAGTGTAGGATTAAGAAGAGCTTGAGAGGACCCTTCAATCTGGAGAGAAAAACTCAGATCGCAAGCTGATGTAGAAGGCCAGAAGTCCAAAAAAAAGTTACAGTCCAAAATCATGCAAGTTACAAGGCTCTTGCTGCTTTTCACTATGTCCACAATCTGAAATTCCACTGCATGCACCAAATGAAGTGGGCAATCCATCTACTTTACCTTCATCTCCATCTGGTTATCTTTCTCTGGCCCTTCATCATTCAGTGCAAGGTCTTCCACCTTATGCATACAGACCAAATGCCTGAGCTTGTTTCCCTGGTTCAAGGCAGTTCAGTTCTCCACCACACATAAAAGTTGTCCCTGCACTCTGTTTAGGTTGATTAGACTCTTCAGCATACTTGACATTGGAGCATGAAAGCACTTCCATAGCTCTAAGATAATACTTAAAATGCCATAAAACGTCTGACCGGTATGAGGTTATGCTCCCCTCTACTATACTGCACACATAAATCCTTGGAAGAGTCATATCAAGGCTATAGAGGAGAAAATATTGATGACACTCACTCAAACTAAAACATTTCCAAAATACAAGGCAGTAAAATGGCAATATTAACAATGATAACTGTAAAGTATAAGGAAATATCATTTAGCTTCAAATAACATCTTAAATGCTCTACAGAAAATCTGTGCCAGAACTGACATACAAATACAAAGATAGTAGCAAGATTCATAACTGATGAGTAGGTAACCTAAATGGGTCAAACTGCTAAATTGGCACACAATATGCGCTTTTAAGTTAATTCAAGAGTACCAGTACTCAACTGTATGCCTTAGCTGCAAGGAAAATTTTGAAGGAGAAATACATGAGCTTTCTTCCGATTCCTAGACCAATTTCATAATTTTTGGATGATAAATTTTTGAGATTTTTTAATTTATTTTCTAGTTTTTTGGTGTCTTAGGAATAGAGTTGAAGTTTGGTCTTCTACAAATTTACTATTAATAAAACTAAAATTACTATATGGTAACTTTTAGACTGTCTGTTAGGTGCTGCCTAACTCAGGGTTCATAGAGTGAACCAAGCTCGTGAAGGAAGAGGAAACTGAAGGGAAACAGGGAGAGGGGAAGAAAAGGGGATTCAGAGGGAGAGAGAGAGAGAGAGATTTGTTCGGATGGAATTCCTGCCTCTTTGTTTCTTCTTCGGGTTTTTATATAGACAGGTAAGTTGTTTACAGTTGCAGTCTGTTACAAGATGGTTACAGCTTGTTGTAGGACTGTTATTCTGTTCTAACAGTCAGCCACTTGGACTACATTCTTGCTGACGTGGCTTCTCCCTTTTCTTGTAAACTTGGTATGCAGGCTGGCTATTCCTGTGCACAGGCCTTGGTTTGCCGCAGCTCTTGGTCTTATCAATACCCCCCTGGTTAAGCTGGACCTTGCCCTCAAGGTCAATATGGGGGAACTGGTGTTGCAGTTGTAGATAGGATTCCCATGTTGCATCCTCTTCCGGTAGTTATGACCACACAACTAAGGCTTCTGGAACAATGTGGGAACCTTTCTTGACCCATCTGAAATTAGTGATACACACTGGATCTGTTTCTAGGTTCATATCACTTGAGAATTTTGGAAGATGTGGTTGAGTTATAGCCTCTGGTTTCAAGCATTTTTTGAGAACTGAGACATGGAAGACTGGGTGCACTCTTGAACCGGGTGGGAGATCCAATCTGTATGCAAGAGGTCCAATTTTCTCCAAGATCTTGTCCAAAGTAGCGAGGTGTCAGTTTGTTCCATCTCTGTTTTTGTACAGAAAGCAACTTGTAGGGAAGCAATTTCAAGTAAACCATATCCCAACTTGATAGTGTGCTTCCCTATGGTGTTTATCATATGATTGTTTCATCCATTGTTGGGACCGGAGTAGGTTCTGTTTAAGTCCTTATAGAACGTTGTCTCGATTTAGCAGGTGTTCTTCTAGTGAAGCTACTGCTGTGGAGCCCCTTTCATAGGGAATCAGTGTGGGTGGATCACAAATTCACAACCATATAATGCCCTAAAAGGGGTCATCCCAGCCGATATTTGATAAGTAGTGTTGTACCACCATTCAGCCCAATGCATCCAGCTGAACCATTGTCTCGGCTTTGTTCCGGTGAAACATCGTAGATATGTTTCTAAGCAACGATTGACCACCTCCGTTTGCCCATCTAACTGTGGATGGTTGCTTGTGAATTTGCTGAGCTGTACACCTTGGAGGCGAAAAGGTTCTTTCCAAAAGAGGCTGATGAAGACCGGATCTCTGTCAGAAACAATAGACTTTGGGAACCCACGGAGCCGAGCTATTTCCCGCACAAAAGTGTTAGCTACTGTAACTGCAGTAAATGGATGTGACAGTGCTAAGAAGTGGCTGTATTTTGTAAGGTGATCAACCACCACTAATATGACTGCTTTACCGGCAGAGGTCGGTAGGCCTGTTATAAAATCCATAGAGATATCTTCCAAAACTTGGTTGGGTATGGGTAATGGTTTTAGCAGGCCCAGCTGGGGATTGGGCCTCATACTTCCAAAACTTGCATTGTTAACATACCAGGCCTCCTGAGTGTCCACCCATCGGTGTCGCATGGAAGTAATTTATGAGTTGGTCCAAAAGTGCTGAGTCCGCTGGTAACACCATTCTACCTTTATAGTACAGCACTAACCCTTGGATAGAATACCCCGGTTTGTCCCCTGTTTGCTGCAACAACTGTGTCTTTATTGCTTGGAGTTCCTTATCACTGTCGGCTGCCTCCCTTAATTGGTCCCATAGTGCTGTCGTGGGTTGTTGGAACACCTACAATTGGAGTATGCTCTCCACTCCATGTTTGGGTTGACGTGACAGTGCATCCGCAACCCTATTTGTTGCTCCCGGTTTGTATTCAATAGTGTAATCAAAGCCCATTAACTTTGAGACCAACCGCTGCTGATCTGGAGAAAGGACCCGTTGTTCCAATAGGAATTTCAGACTTTGGTGATCAGTCTTAATTATAAACTTACGGCCTAGCAGGTAGGAGCGCCAATGCTGAACTGCTAATACAACTGCCATCAATTCCCGGTTGTAGACTGAAAAGTGGTTTTGTGTGGTGGATGATACCTTACTGAAGAAGGAAAGGGGCTGACCATCTTGCATCAACACTGCTCTCACGCCCAGTCCCGATGCATCACACTCAACCACAAATGGTTTGTTGAAATCCAGTAAGACTAGAGCTGGTGGGGATGACACCGCTGCTCTTAAGGCTTCAAATGCTACTTGGGCTTTGTTGTCCCAACTGAAGGAGTCCTTCTTTAGAAGGGCTGTCAGTGGTGCTGCAATTATCCCATAGCTTTTAATGAAGCGTCGGTAGTACCTTGTGAGTCCTAGGAATGCTTGGAGTTCCTTGATGTTACGTGGCGTTGACCACTGTTGGACGGCAGCTATCTTGTCTGGATCTGCTGAGACCCTTCCGTCTTCCACCACATGGCCCAAATAGTGTACACGGCCCTGCCCAAAGGCGCACTTCGATTCTTTGGCATACAGTTGATTTTGTAACAGAATGTCTAGGGTGATCTGCAAATCCACTAAATGTTGGGCCCATGTGGGGCTGTACACCAAAATGTCATCAAAAAAGACTAATATGAAATGACGTAAATGTGGCCTGAACAAGTCGTTCATTAAGGCTTGGAAGGTAGTCGGGGCATTTGTGAGGCCAAATGGCATAACCCAGAACTCATAGTGGCCATCATGAGTCCGGAAGGCCATTTTTTGAATGTCACTTTCATGGACTCTAATCTGATGGTATCCAGCCCATAAATCCAACTTTGAAAAAATTCTTACAGTCTTGAGTTCATCCAGTAGTTCATCTATTATTGGAATTGGAAAGCGGTCCTTAACCGTAATATTATTAAGTGTTATGGGCTTGGGCGTAGGATCTCGTCACGGGTCGGTCCACGGGGAGAACCTCTTGCTTTCCCTTGCACCTTCCCTTGCGTGCAGACCCTATTGTGGAAAACCGAATGGGTGATTTGTCCAAGAGACCACTCGAACTCTCCAAATGGGTGATTTGTCCAAGAGACCACCCGAACTCTCCTCACTCTTCTCTTGACTCGAAAACTGAATGCCTTTATTTCAACTCATAGCTCCTTAAATAGGAGATTACAAAAGGGGTTTCCTTGCTGGATTCGGCTAGGCTAGGGTAATCCAACTTAAACTCAAACTCCTAATTACCTACTCCTAAAGGTAACACAACTCTTACTTAAGATAAGATAAGATAAGGATAAGGATAAGGGATGAGGAATGGTGTAGCTGGCGGCGAGTTGGCGGGCAGAGCTGATGAGGTAAGATAAGTGTGGACCCACCCTGATGAGCTGTCATGTGGGCCCCGCCCTACTGCTGCTGTCAGGCGGTGCGCGCGTCTCGCAGTGCTGCTGCCGTGAGGTGCGTGCTGCTGTCTAGTGCTGCTGCCGTGAGGTGCGTGCTGCTGTCTAGTGCTGCTGCCGTTCGATGCGTGCTGCTGCTGTGCGGTGCGTGCTGCGCGCTGCTGGCCGGTGCGTGCTGCATGCTGCCAGGCGGTGCATGCTGCCTGCTGCCGGGCGGTGCGTGCTGCTGTGCGGCGCTGCCGGGCGGTGCCTGCTGCTGTGCGGCCTGCTGTGCATGCTGCTGCCTATGACTGCGCTGCCGGGCGGTGTGTCCATAACATTAAGTGCCCTATAATCCACACAAAATCGCCACATCCCATCTTTCTTTTTGACAAGAAGAACAAGTGAAGAAAATGGGTTGTGGCTGGGTTGAATAAAATTTTTATCCAACAGTTCTTGAACCTGCCTTTCAATTTCTTGTTTTTGAAAATAAGGGTAACGGTAGGGCCTTACATTGGTAGGAGGCGCATCCGGCAATAGTGGGATTCTATCGTCATGATTCCTTGTTGGATGTAGGTCCGTTGGCTCCTTGAAAACTGCAGCATATTGCTGGAGGATGTTGCAGAGCTGCTGTTTGTATTCAGCTTGAGTTGTTGTATCCTGGGCCTGAGATAGCGTTGGGCCTGTATGATTTGATCCCCAGATGATGAGCTGATTCGGGTCTCGTGCTTCTTTCAACATGGATGCCAAGCTTACTGGGCTGGCTCGGCTAGCTGAGTGGCCTTGCAAATGTATTCTTGTCCCTTCTATCATGAAATCCATAGACAAACGGGCCCAGTCGCATAGAACAGGCCCAAGTTGCTGCAACCATTGAATTCCCAATACAATGTCGGCCCCACTTAACTCCAGTGGATACAGATCAACCCGAAATTGTTGATCTTGGATGCATAACCCAATGTCTGTGCAAATTCCATCGCATTGGAGTGAGGTCCCATTTGCCACATGGACCTTAAATGAGGTTGTGGGCTGAACTGGCAATCCTAATCGTCTGACTAGCACAGTGGTTACAAAGTTTAGAGTGCTACCACTGTCGATTAGGATAGACACCTGGCGACCCCGAACTAAACCCGTCACCCTCATGGTTTGGGGTGATGAGAACCCTGCTAAGGCCTGTAGCGATATTGATGAAGGATGATTTGACCCGACCTATGAAACGGCGACACGTGGACGCTGACTCAGCGTAAGCGATAGCTCAGCATTGTGGTCCAGTACGGCTAAGTGATAGGCCCATAAAGCAGCTCGCTACATGGTAGCGGGCTAAAGGAGGGAATCGCCGCAACGTGAGCTCCGGGTCCCCCGAGCTACCTCAAGGGATATTCCGAGGCAACTTTAACTTGCAAGCTAAGAAAGCCAGCTCGCCCGAGCTCCCGAACAAGGCGAGTCATCCGAGGACCAATTCTACCAAGGGTACTTCTGAAGTATTCGAAGCTCGTCGCAAAGTAGCTCGCGAATGGGCCGCACGAGCATTCCTCAGGAAGCTTCAATTTAATAAGCCGTACCAGTTAGATTTGGCCACGTCCCTAACTGACGGCGCAGTCCCTGTCCTTTCGACAGTCTGCGCCCACGTCTCTCAGTAGGCGGAGGTGTGCCTGTCACTTTGAGGACGTGTCACTCGCCCGAGTAAGGAGTACGTCCCCAACGGCCACCTGCGCAGCCCTGGCAGGTAACGGTTGTGGCAAGGACCCAGTGGCGGTTATGCCTGATCTCGCAAGAGCGCTCCTATAAAAGCCCTCAGGGCAAAGGAGAAACTTCTTCTAGAGACCTCATATCTCTCGAGTATAGTGATAAAGCGCGACCTCCACTCTTAGCCTTCGTTTCTCTCTTTACTTCCCATACACAGTACTAACTTAAGCATCGGAGTATTCCCACCGGGCAAATCCCCAGGAATCCTTCCTTTCATCTTCTCAGGTGCCGCTCGTTGCCCTCAAGGAGCCAGTCAGCAGCCAGCTAGGAGTGCCCGGATCGCGCCACATCATTTGGCGCCGTCTGTGGGAACGCTTCAAAAGGCCTTCCCCTCTAAATTCTTTCAATTCCTTCTTCTTCCTTGAAACAACCCAGCGCTCATGGCTTCCTCTAGCAACGTCGGACGAAGCATAGAAATGGGTAACTCCAGGGAGCAACCCCAGCTTCCTACTGTCTATATCGGACAGTTCACCGTCCCCCTCTCAGCGGACAGAATCCCCAGCTTGAACGTGCCTCTCACAATGGCACTTGTCATCACCCCACTCCCCGCTACAGTCGGAGAAACGTTCACCGAACACTCGGTTGTGCCCCCAGCGGCCAGCCCGAACTAGCTAGAGGACCTGATGCAGTGCATGAAGGCCATGCAGGCCCAAATGCAACAGTTCCAACAACTTCAGCTCTATCAACAGCACGTGCTGCACCAGGTCTCCCAGTACCAGTATCAGCAGCAGTTCCCCCAGCTGCCCCAACCCCAGCTTCAACAGCCTCAGGTCCAGCCTCAGCACCTGACCTCGCAGCAAGCCAAATCTCGCCGCCAGAGTGAGCACTCCGGCCGAGGAGAGGCCCCCCAAAATCTCCCAAAAAACCAGGCCTCCCCCCATGGCAGACGGGAGAGACCGACTACCCCGATCTCGCCGCAGGTGGATAGGTCGGGAGGACCCCGGCTCGGCAGGTCAACGTCGCCTCGACAGTCGAAGTTAGGAACCCCGATCCTTGAAAACCGGTTCGAGATCCTGGCAACAGACCCCAAGCAGGCCCCTTCCGTCCGCAACCATCACCAACAGACCGGGCTACTCCCGGCGCAAACCATTCTGGACAGCGCGGAGGTAAGCAGCACGAACGTCGAGCCCACCAAGAAGCAGAGACGCCGCCGCCGAGCTCGCCGATCCGTCACCCGCGATTTGCCCGAGCCCATGTGCAAAGAAGAGGTAGGCTCGGCTGAAGCCAAGGCTCCCCTCCTCTCGGTTCCGTCCCCCCTGTCTTCCGAACTCTTGGCAGTCCCGATGCCCAAGGATTTCAAGCTTCCCCCCTTGACAAGTATGACGGGTCGTTCGACCCGAATGATCATGTAGATGCCTTTCAGTCACAGATGCACCAGGCGCGAGCCAGTGAGTCATGCATGTGCGTGGCCTTCTCCACTACTTTCAGGGGAGCAGCCCGCACGTGGTACCGGAACTTAGCACCCGGGTCGATAAGAAGTTGGGCGCAGTTCGCACAAGCCTTCACCAGCAAACGGTGCCCGCGGACTGAAGAAAGCATCTTCAACGTAGCACAAAGAGAGGGAGAGTCCATCCGAAGTTATATCAAGCGGTTCAACGACGCTTGTATGCAAATACCACGCCTGGACCCTGCCGTACGCCTTGCAGCGGCCAAGAAGGGCGTGAAGCACAAAGAGTTCAAGTGGCACATGGTCGTCAACCAACCCGCGACCATAACCGAGTTTCTAAAGCTTGCGGATAAGTTCATAGCCACTGAAGAGATCAACCAGAAGGGTGAGGGCGCACCCGAAAAAAGAAAGAGAGAAGGAGAACCTTCCAGTCAAGAGGACACCCGAAGAAAAAAGGAAACAGTTCGGGGTGCAAAGCCGGGTCAGTTGTTCCGAGCTCCTGCACCAGACCGAGCTGACTACAACCCACTGAACGCAAAGCGGGCCGAAATCCTAATGGCAATCAAGGACGCCCCGTATGTGAAGTGGCCACCCCGTCTGAGGGGGAATCCCAATGAAAGAAATAAGAGTCTGTATTGCAGTTTTCACAAAGACCACGGTCACAGTACCGAGAGTTGTACAAACCTCCGCGACGAGATAGAGGAGCTCATCCGTCGCGGATATTTGAGAAACTTTGTACAAAATAATAATAACAATAATAATAGCAATAGAACAGATCGGCAAGGGGAGCACGGTAAAGACGCTCCCGAGTCCAGTAGCAGGTCGGCCGAACAACCGCAGAGGCAACCTCCAGAGGAGAGGCCAGTTCGGGGGACCATCCACATGATAGTGGGAGGTTCAATCGTTGTGGGTTGCACCTTAGCGGCAGCTCGAACGTCGGTTCGCGAGGTCACCCGGGAGGAGCAGAACCCCCCAAAGCGGCCGAGAACGAAAGAGCCAATTTTCTTCACAGAAGACGATGCGCGAGGGGTCCATTACCCCCACGACGACGCGCTCGTAATAAAGCTGAGAATCAATGACTTCGAGGTCAGGCGCACACTCGTCGACTCAGGCAGCTTGGCCGACATACTCTTCAAAGCTGCGTTTGACCAGCTCCAGTTGCAGAGAAGCGACCTGAAGCCCGCAGACACTCCTTTGGTAGGCTTCAGCGGAGAAGAAGTCCGGCCCCTTGGGAAAATAACAGTACCTGTAGAGATTGGCACATGGCCTTGTGTGGTCAGATTCGAACACAACTTCCTAGTGGTAGCGACCCCCTCTCCCTACAATGCCATAGTAGGTCGACCGATCACCCATGTCCTACGGGCGGTGGTCTCCACTTACCACTTGGCTATGAAGTTCCCAACAGACTTCGGTGTGGGAGTAGCGCAGGGCGACCAGCTCGAGTCCCGCAAGTGCTACGTTGCCGCCCTAAAGGGGAAAACCAAGGTGGCCGATGACCTTGAACTGGAACGACCCACGGAGCAAAGCGAAGAACGAGCCGCGCCCACGGAAGAAACAGTCGCGGTCCCGACCTCAACAGCAGACCCAGCTCGAACGCTCCAAATTGGCGCTTCCGTCCAAGAGCCCCTACGATCCGAACTGGTAAGTTTTTTACTTCAAAATTTAGATATTTTTGCATGGTCCGCGGCAGAAATGCCCAGTATAGACCCCGAACTCATAACTCACAAGCTGAACACTGATCCTGTAGTTAGGCTCGTTAGACAGAAGAAACGCAACCTAGCCCCGGAACGGTGGAAAGCGGTCGACAAGGAAGTCGAGAAGCTCCTCGCGGCGGACTTCATAAGAGAAGTCCACTACCCGAGCTGGGTAGCCAACCCCGTCCTGGTAAAGAAGGCTAACGGCAAGTGGCGCATGTGCGTCAACTACACCGACCTGAACCGGGCTTGCCCGAAGGACTCCCGCTCCCCAGAATCGACCGTTTGGTGGACGCGACCTCAGGGCATGAGTTGCTAAGTTTCTTGGACGCCTACTCGGGCTATAACCAGATCAAGATGGACCCGGCGGACGAAGAAAAGACTGCCTTCATCACTGAATTCGGCCTGTACTGTTACAAGGTTATGCCTTTCGGGTTAAAAAACATAGGGGCAACCTTTCAAAGGCTTGTAAATAAATTGTTTGCACCATTAATCGGCTGAAAAGTAGAATGCTATGTAGATGACATGGTCATCAAAACCCAATTCTCACATGAATTAATACAAGACTTGCATTCTGTTTTTGGAATTTTGCGTAAGTTTAATATGAAATTGAATCCAAACAAGTGTGTGTTCGGTGTAACCTCGGGCAAGTTCCTAGGATACATCGTTAACCGGCGCAGCATTGAAGCCAACCCGGATAAGGTTAAGGCCATCTTAGACATGAAACCACACCGGAAGCCGAAGGAGGTTCAGAGGTTGAATGGCCGCATAGCCTCCCTAAGCCGTTTCATGTCTAAATCGGCGAACCGCTGTCTGCCGTTCTTTAAGGCAATAAAGAGCAAAGGGTTCGAATGGACCGAAGATTGCCAGCTCGCGTTCGACGAGCTCAAGGAATACCTTACTAGCGTGTCGACCCTAACCCGGCCCGATGAGGGCGATGTTTTAGAACTCTACCTCTCGGCAAGCGACGAGGTGGTCAGTTCGGTACTAATAAAGGAAGTAGATCGGGTCCAACGACCCATCTATTATGTTAGTAAAGTATTACAGGGAGCAGAAACGAGATACCCGAAGATGGAAAAGCTAGCATACGCACTGATAATTGCAGCTCGGAAGCTCCGCCCGTACTTCTAAGCTCATACTGTTATCGTCCTTACCGACAAACCTCTGAGGCAAGTATTGCTTAAGCCCAAGGTCTCCGGTCGGTTGACGAAGTGAGCCATTGAGCTCAGCGAGTACGACCTCCAGTACAAGCCGCGAACTGCCATTAAGGCCCAAGCCTTAGCAGATTTCATAGCCGAATGCACATTCAACTCCGAAGTTCCCAGGCCGGTTGAGCGCGAGGCTCCCACCTTGGGTGAGCCTGAAGCTCCCGGGTCGGTCGAGTCCGAACCCCGTGAAGTAGTAGTCAGTGTGGCACCTCTCCTAGCTCGGCCAACCGCGAGCTGGGATGAGGAGCCCTGGATCCTTCACGTAGATGGCTCCTCGAACCAACAGGGCAGCGGTGCCGGAATAGTTCTGCACGGCCCAAGCGGCATGAAACTGAAATACGCGCTACGCTTCGAGTTCGAGGCATCCAACAATGAAGCAGAATACGAGGCGTTGATAGCCGGACTAGCCTTAGCCAAAGAAGTAAAAGCCAAGCACATCGTTATCTGCAGCGACTCCCAGGTCACGGGTGAATATGAAGCTCGCGAGCCGACCATGGTCGCCTACCTAGCCAAAGTCAGAGAGGCCCTGCTCAACTTCCAGTCACACTTCATCAGACAGATCCCTAGGTCGGAGAACGCCGAGGCCAATGCCCTGTCCAAGTTAGCCAGCACTAGCGACATCACCATGAGAACCGTGTACATAGAGGACATGTCTCGGCCTAGCATTCTCGGGGGGGCAGAGGAGGTCGCTCCCGTCGTTCAAGCAGAGCCGAGCTGGCACTCATGAGCTTCTTGTTACACAGGACCCTCCCTGCAAAGCGCAATGCAGCCAGAAGGGTGCAACGCCACGCAGCTAAATACGTCATGATAGACGAGCGGCTATACAAGAGATCCTACACGCTCCCCTACCTGCGTTGCTTGCGACCTACCGAAGCCGAGCTCGTACTCCGCGACAATGGAATACGGGGATGCCCTCGGCGGTACCATTGATACCAGAGGATGGCATCTCCGTCCAGATGCATTGCTGCCAATGCCACCCTATCTGGTCCAGATGTTTCGTTGTATTCAAAAAATTTTTCCGCCCTGTATATCCATGGGATGGGGTCTCCGCCTGAAAAAATTGGGAAGCTCAGTTTGGTGTTTCTTTCCAGGGTGGAGCTGCTTCTTCGGTTGCTTCCTTGGCTAACTCAATCTTGGTCAATTTCCCTGTCTTCAGTCGGCAGGCTCTGCTCCAATCTTTGCAAGACTTCTGTTAAAGTATCCTTGATACCTCGCATCTCGCCTGAAACTCGGTGGAGCTCGACTTCCACCTGATCAACTCGGGCCTCCATGGCTGTAGATCGCGTATTGGTCATGCTCTGATACCAATCTGTTAGGTGCTGCCTAACTCAGGGTTCGTAGAGTGAACCAAGCTCATGAGAGAAGAGGAAACTGAAGGGAAACAGGGAGAGGGGAAGAAAAGGGGATTCAGAGGGAGAGAGAGAGAGAGAGAGAAAGAGAGAGAGAGATTTGTTCGGATGGAATTCCTGCCTCTTTATTTCTTCTTCGGGTTTTTAAAGACAGGTTGTTTACAGTTGCAGTCTGTTACAAGATGGTTACAGCTTGTTGTAGGACTGTTATTCTGTTCTAACAGTCAGCCACTTGGACTACATTCTTGCTGACGTGGCTTCTCCCTTTTCTTGTAAACTTGGTATGCAGGCTGGCTATTCCCGTGCACAGGCCTTGGTTTGCCGCAGCTCTTGGTCTTATCACTGTCTATAGCAACTCTTGTGATTACCATTAAGTTACATTAAGTTAATGGGTTATTAAAATTGTTTTAGGAGTTAAAGTCCTTATTTAAGTATCCCTATGGGTTACATATAGGTTTGTCATAGTTTTAAAGCAATTAGCAGTTGTTTTCAGTTAATTTTTGAGTCCAAATTAGAGTCTGTAAAAGGAGATCCAACCCCTTATGTTGAGTCTATCCATAGTCGTTTTTTTTTTTTTGAGAACAGTATAGATGTAATTGAAATTTAGGAAAGTTTATTTAATGAATAAAAGTTTGGTTTAGTAAATTCTGATCGTTGCCAAGGTATTTTTCTCTTTTCCCTCTCTCATTTAATTTTTCTTCTAAGTGACTTGTCTCTTTGTTGTTTACTTTAACAAGAGTTACTTCTTTCTTCCTAATCTCCTGCTCATTCCTATGTGGTAAATCACTTACATAGTTCTCCACCTATATCCTTCATCCTTGATCACCCAAATAATCTTTCTTCACCCTACAAAGCCCACCACCAGAACTGAAATTTGTAGGACAACCTACCTGTTCTATGTCATTTGTGCACTTCTAAAAGAATACCCAAATAAGATGGTGAAACAAGCATCATGCCCAAATTTTTCAGACTATTTGCAGGCATAATTTGCATGACCAAAGAAAAAGCATCTCCCCAAAGCATAAGTTGCTGATAGAGATGCACAAAACAGGGAAAAAACAATGACAGTACCTACTTTGCAGGTATGGCATGCATGGAGGACCAAGTAATCAGTCCCACTTAGAACTTTCAACAATAAATTGGCCAACATAGTTGGAATCCCTTACAAGCTGGCATTTGATAGGCCTGAGCAACCAAGGCACCCTGGTTTGTAGGTGGATCCCGGCCGTTATAATGTGGGTAGTGTGGACAGAAAGGAACTCTGGGATCTATTCTAATACCAGCTCCCAACAGGATGAAATCTGTTGGAATGCCACTCACTGCCAAGATATCTTCATGGGCTAGAACTCACAATGTTTCTCTTGACAAGTTATTTTATGATCAACACACTTCTTTAATCTTTTGTTAAAACAGCAGAGATGTATAGCCATTCACTGTATGGGGAACTTTTCCCCTTTTACCTACAGTAATGCAATTCATTATACTTTGCCTTTCTTAAAAATATATATTAAGATAAAAAAAAATGGCAGTGAAGCCCCAACATGGATAACTTCTGCAAATGAAATTTCTTAGTAAGTCACCAAATGCCACATCCCAATGACCTGCATACATGCCATGTTATCACCTTGATACCTGAACATCCTGAGTGTACCCCTATTAGCATAATATGATACCAAGTTTAAAACCAATACCAATATGGGTAATGGAGGATACTTCTATCATGTGACTTTTTTTTGGTTAACATCGCAGGACTCTTTTTGAATTATACCATGTATCTTTCTCTTAACTCCAGACAATTTATTTATTTGTTTTGTCAATAAAATAAAAAAGATAATATCTATCAAAAAATAAAATAAAAAAGATAAGAAGCATAGATGGCACGTCTTAACAAAACTTGCTATAAAAAAATGCCAAAATAAGATACTATTATTAGAAGAGATAATTCAGAAAAAAAAGTGAAAGTAAAGGCATGCTATCAATGCAACGATCATATTCAAATCTGTTCATGTCTTGAATTTTCAGAAATGAAAGATATTCATCAAAAAATTTCAGAAATGAAGGAATGTATCTCAGTTTCCCATAGCAGCCCCTATTCATATGTGTTTTTAGGCATCTTAAAGAGCCACTTTCACAATACAGGTATGGTATTAGAGCTATTTCCCATCCTCCCATCTTGATTCGAGCAGAGAATTGTATCCCCATTTACTATATTAGTTACATATTGTGTTTCTCATGTCATGTGTTTATACTCCAAGTTGGAAATTATGTTCAAAGTTCATATCCAGAACTTCTAAAGCAACCAGGCATAACAGCAAACAACTTGGTACTCGGTAGGAAAAGTGACTGGCTTTCTCAATAAATTCAGGAATACTGTTTAAATCAAAGCCATCAGAAAATCCCTAAATTATATCCCAGTTAATATTATTAAGAGAAAACTTAAAAATGCATCTTAAATTGAAGAATGGGTTCCTTGCTATGAACTTGCCAGTTGCCACATAAAAAAAAAAAAGCATAACCATATTTCAATCAGAATTCATGAAAAAAAAAAAGATATAGTGCCACAACTTAAATCAGTGAACTTACTAACATTCAGATATAATTTATATTAGTTTTGTTTCCTCAACTTGTTGAACTTGAGCCATGTTTAGCTAGTTAAATTAAGCCTTGTCTTTTTTATCAGCAAATTAAATATTGTCGTTTTAAACCAAATGGTTTTCTACAAATCAGAAAATACCTCGGTTAGTGCTGTCATGGTCGCTAGTATAGAAGATTTCTTTTGGTACAAGTAAACCGACTAAACTACCTAGCTATTAATTTCTTGGCATCTTTTGGAGAAAAAAAGTACATAAAACCAGGTCCTCTGTCTCATTTAATTAGTTCTTGAATGGACTCGTGCACTACACCATTTGCGAGGATCATACCCCATTATCATCCAAACAGCAAGGGCAATAAAATTCGGTTCCCAACCCTCAAATCCGGAACCATTATAGCATATATATATAAATAAAAGACATCAAAAACAAAAACGAAAAACCTCAAGATGATGCTGCCCCTTCGTTTACATGTATCGTCATTTTCAAATTTCGTGAGTCAGAATAATAACAAAATGCGTCATTACGAACTTTTTCTAATAAATAAAAAAAAAAATGGTACAGGCAATAGGCATGGAACAGTTCTCCACCATTTGCAACCCATAGAAATCCCAAAACAACCCCATAACCTCTACTTTACACCGATCACGATCCAAAGCCCCTAAACTCATACACCCAGATGACAAAACCATAAGTACGTCCAGAAAGAAAAAATTGAATCAAATCTCAAAATTGATCTAACAAGGGACCCATATACACTACAGATCATCAACATCTAGGGCAGCCTCAGCCAAGATTCAAAGACACAGTCACATAAATGTGTGTGGGTCCAATTCCAAAGACGAAATCCTTAATCAAGTAAACACATCTGAAAAGACAATCAAAATCGAGAAACACTCCAAATGCGTTAATTAGGAGTTTTCGCCCCCTATTTTTCCATTGGTTCCTTTTTTTTTAGAGGAAAGGGCGGGAGGTAACTGGTAAGCACAAGCTTGACTGTGCAATGTTACATACACGACATACGACATGTCTATGCACGCAGCCACGCACACACACACTAGAAAATGCGGGAAAATGAGGGTAAATCATAAATGTACCTTTAAAAGGATGGCAGGGGAAGAACTTGGACGAACATCTCCTTTGGGCTTTGTCCATCCATGACCATGATCCATGAACGTTGGTCAGTGAAATTGGTGGTTTTATGATAATCCTCCCCAGTAAGGGCAACTGGGCAAGGGATGGCACAAATTACCAGTTTTTGTTTCAGGTGTCTAGGACGGGGTACAGGCGGGCGCAAGGTGACTTTACAAAGGGTTGGTTTCTCGCTTTTTTTTTTTTTTTTTGTTGAATTGCTAATTTGCTACTTGCTAGAGATCCAGATATCTGTTTCGGCCCCTGTTCTAATTTATAAAGTCGGGTCTTACTTTATAAACAACTAATCTTCATACGTGATTTCTAATTTTCCGGATGTTGGATCTTATACCCGCCCATTTTGCCATCTCTACCCAAAAGTTGCCGTTTTCGGTTTTCCCTTTCATATTCTTTGTTTTGTATATTGAACATTTTCCTTTCGGCTCAGTTTGGAAGAAATATAAATATAGGTATATACAGTATAAATATATATATAATAATATAAAATACAAAATTGTGTAGTTTTACTTTTTCTTGTATTTACCTTTGTTTTCAGAAAAAAATTAATTAAAAAAAAAAACGAACGAGTAACTCCTAGCCATACGAGTTCGATACTTCGATGAAACTTGTGGCTTAAAGCTACAAAAAGATGATTATTCCACACGCTAACGCTACCAGGGATTGAGCCCAACCCGTGTGGGCCGTGTGGCTAGCAGAGACAGCGAGCGACAGAGCTGGCAGCCACATTGATGAACAAATTATCGTTGTCATTCCAAGCGACAAACCGAATTGAGCAAGTTTACCCGTGTGGTGGCAGCGTTTCAGTGTCTGTCCGGTTATTAAAAGATTTGAATATATCCTAATTTTTTTAAATCGACTAGTTTTTCATACTGGACCTAAACATACCTTATTGGGTTGCCCCAATGGACATAAACGTACCCTCCCACGGTAAAACGTTTAGATCCATCAACATTAACCTCATATGACCCATCTGAATTTTTAAAAACCCTATTTTGCCCTTTAAAATGCTTATGTTTTGCACTTATTCGAGAAAATTGTGCAAAAGAAAATAGACATGTCACCATGGAGGCATGAACAATGCACAAAATTCATACCTGTGCTCGGAGTATTCTATGGGATCAAATGTAGGTGCCAAAGTAATAGTCCTTGACTGATCTCGAACTCATGCTCATAAGGAGTCCGGATCTCCTGCCCATGAGAATTTTGCCCATGTTTATCTCAACCATATATGGAGAACATCTCATCCTCTGCATAATATTATGCAGGGGGAAATGTTCCCAATTCACAAGAGATTGTATTGTAAGTAAGCATGGGCAGAATTCTCGTGAACAAAAAATCCCGTGTCACTCATAAGACCATCCCAAGTTAAAAGTGAAGATTCAGAGGGAACTTTAAACAATGAATGGCATCATTCTGGATGAACAAACCTTAGAGTGTGACTTACAAATAGCTATCCAGGAGGAGGACTATGCCCAAACAACAAAAATAAGAGATGGCCTTCGGCTTCTCCACGAGGATAGCAAGGCTTCAGTTTCTAGCGGTAAATGCACGATTCTGCAATTCCTTTAGAATTGGAGATCTGGCTATAATGCATAATGCAATCCCTCTAGGAAAGAGGGGAACATGTCTATTGTGTGCACCCAGTGACTGAAACATTTGGTTATTATCTTGTCGGGAATTGTGAATTTGTGTGGGCAAAATATGAACTCCCACTTGAGATAGAGCTGAAAAATGTTTTCAAGTTAATCGGGAATATGCTCCGAGTAGTTAAATAGCAATTGGGGGAAGGGGCAGCTTGCTTTTGAGCTCTTTTATTTGTTTCAAGTTTTGACTACATTTGGTTTTCATTAAGTTGCATTCTAAGCTCTCTTCTGTTGTTCAATGTTTAATTATTTATTTAAATTTTACATTTATATGTATTCTGTTGCCTAAAAGAGGAGCTGAGGAAGTAGGAGGGGTTGAATGGAGTTGAAAGTGGGGTTTTGATTTCTCTTTAGTTTTGTTTTATCATTGGTTTTCTTTGAAATTTTAAAGCATTATGAAGGGCATAATAGTCTTTTCATTGATTGTGTAAAATTTAATAATCACAAGGTATGTTTAAGTCCAACTAAAAACCCACTTCTCAAACCTTGGGTTATGTTTAAGTCTTTTACCCTTTACTTTATTATCATTAATAAAACTCTACCATTAAATGTAAAATCACATTAGGAAAAGGATATTTTAATTTAATTTCCAAAAAAACAAGAGTTGTCATCACAACCAAATTTTTGTTAATATATAATATGGGATCCAGACATGAAATGATTAACTATTAATTGTATGACGGTGTTTAGTTCGCGTCTTAATGGAATATGATTCAACTCGATCTATTCAGTTTGACAGTTTTATTTTTCGAAGCACAAGCACCTAAGCACGTTTATAGATGATGCATTTTAAGACACATTTTGCTTGTCATAATTTGCAAGTTTTTTCTTTTTTTTATTTTTTTGGTGGGGGGGCGGTGGGTATTCGGTGTCATGCACCACTAGACCTGTTCATGGGCCAGGTGGCCCGACTCCCAGATGGGCTTGAACATGCTTATAGGCCTGTGGGCTTAAATTCAGGCCAAAAAGCCCGGCCTGCAATAAATTCGAACCGGGCTCGGGTTTTGTCAAAATAGTCCGGCCTGACCTAATATTAAACTTAAAATTAGTTATGTGATTATGTCTATTTGAATAAATTTTTTGATTTAAAAATGTAAAATTGTGTTTTAAAATATAAAAGAAAGGGAAAAATACCATAGTGTAGGCCCATTGTTCATTTAAATAGAAAAAAAATACTATCTGAACTTTTAATTCTAATTTGAATAGGGAAAATAGTTTTTTTTTTTCAATTAGGTCGGGCTTCGGGCTCGGGCTCAGGTTTCGGGCTTTTTACTAGGGCAGGGCTCGGGCCCAAGTTATAAGCCCATTGGTCGGGCCGGGCTCGGGCCTAGTATATTTTCATTATTGACAAATGAAAACCCGTCCCGGCCCATGAATAGGTCTATGCACCACTAGTAACCCCCTTTTCCCCAAATTGGTAGTTGTAGGAATCGATTTTATGCCAATGCTGAAACGAGCCAACTAATATACCAATGAACCATTTCTCCGTTGGTATTTGCTAATAGATCCGCAATTTGCTTGGCCTCCATGGACATGGGTATATTTTAATTGGGAGTGGCAATATATTTTAATTAGGAATGGCAACGGAACGGGGGGTGGGGCTAGGTTTTGCATGATTTGTCTCTGACTCTAAACTCAAATACTCCGCCCAAATCTCATTAGGGCTAGAAATCTCAACCCCATCCTTGCTAGTTAGAAATGGGGATCCCTAAATTGTCTCATTCCGCCTTAATCATTCTTACTTACCATTTTTTTTTTTTTGAGATCAGCATGAAAGTATATTATAATATCTAATGTACATTATAATAAAATATTCAAAGTTGAGGCGAGGGTGATGTGGACAAATACCATCCCCACCCCATCCTTGATCCCTAGAGTGTTATGTTTCCCGGAAACCCACCCTAACCCCTGATCAATGGTTAAAAAAACACACTCTAACCAAAGTGGAACCCCACAAGGACAGGTCAAATTGCCAACTCTAATTTTAACCTAACACATATAAAGGGAGCTCGTTAATCATAGTAAGTTGGTTTAGAGACGGGTGCATGTGATGTCCACTAACATTAGTGAGGGTATACAATTAATGGGTTCGAATCTCTACTTCCATTTTCAAAGCAACACTAATTTTACCCATTTGTCGGTTATGGCAATTGATTATGAGCTAAGGTTACTAAAATTAGTTTAATGGAATACTCCCGGGTGAAATAGTGTATTCAAAGTTGCTCTTAAGGGTCAATTACAAATAAGTAACCTATACTTTGGGGCTAGTAAGACATAAGGGATTGAAGAAATGTACATACAAGTCCAACGCCGTTAACTAACATCGTGGTGGGTGGAAAAAAATAAAACAAATTACAGAGACTTTTCTTTGTTGGGGATGAATCCAAAACAAAGAACAACCTAAGTTCTTTAAGTCCAAAATTAGTCCAAGCCCCCACCCCCTAATGACTTTATGTAAATACATCCAGCACTCGCAGAGTTTTTAAGAATCATAGAAAATTTTAAGAACAAAAAAGAAAACAAAAATGATCACATAAAGTACATCGATGATGGTTCCTAGATATAGTTGATTCTCGAAAAAATACACAAGTATGCTACAATAGTTATCTAAACTTACTTCAAACTCTTAAACTTGGTATCATTGTTTTCAAGATTGAACTGGATCCTACGGTTGCACCGGAAAAATCGAGGTGACCGGTTCCATTTTACCCCAGAACCGTTATTTCGCTATAAACCATTGATTTGGTCAACAAATCGTTGACTCATGCGGTCAAATTATTTGAACAGTCCAACGGTTTTGGCTGTTTTTATTTTTTTTATTTTTTTATTTTGTTTGTCAGAATGAGTTGTACATTCAGTTCAAATGGTTGAACCATTCAACCCAAGAACCAGACCTTAACCAGTTCAGTTTTAAAAACATTGCTTGATATGTTAAAAACCTAATTATGAGTATCATATGTCCCATGAACTTTCCTCATTAGGATGGAAAAGAAACTCTATAGCATGTGTTCTGTACATTTTAGTACGAAATTTCAATCAGGCTCTTACTTATTTGGACATTTTAGTACGAAAATAAATATGGTTGGAGCCTTGGAGGTGAATCAGTTGCAGTTGTTAGTGCTTTTTTTGTTATTGCTTTCTATGTAAGCTTCCTTCCCTCGGATTGTTGTAGTTCCCTTTTCAACATAATCAACTTTGACTACTGGAAACTTTTTTGTGGAAGTTTATTAGATCCCATGTTTTCTTGGGAAATTTTCTTTGTGTACCATAGTTTTAATCCAGATTTCCATCTTTTAATCTAGTAACTATCTTGCTTCCAAGCATCAAGGACTTTAAACACCAAAGAAATAGATTTTGGTTAGATTTCAATATGTGGTTACAACAAGTTTCTTTACCTTATTTATTAGTAGGGGATTTGAATGAAACTGCCTCAGTGGATTCGTTAGAACCTTCTACCTCTTCTAATGCTTCCGCTTTATCTTCTAGGCAATACAGAAACCTTATCCTTGACCAAAACTTGTTAGAGATGAGCATTCAAGGAGGCGGAATATCCTAGACTAATAAAAAAAGCTCGGGTCATATTAAGAGAACCCTTGATAGAGTAGTAGTTTCGCTAGATTAGTTGGATTTCTTCCCCAATGCAACCCTTTCCTTAGGGTCTAGATGGAGCTCAGACCATCATCCTCTTATTCTAAACTTAACTCTTATCACCCTCAACTTTCTGAAACCCTTTAGGTTTTTTGAAATGTGGTTAACGGATAGCTCCTATAAACAATTAATAGAAGATGATTGGAAGCTTTCCATTACTGGTTTATGCAGCTTATAGGTTAACCCAAAAGTTGGATAATTTGAAGACAAATCTAATTAATTGGAGGAGGAAAACATTTGTAGGATCGAAAAACAAACTCAAGAGTTTGGAAGCTCAGATCTTACAGGCTGAACAATCGGAGATTCCTTACAATCTAAACAACTTGTATAAGGAGTATGAACAATCGAATTGGCAACAAGAAAGTTACTGGATACAAACTTCTTGACAGATTTGGTTACAATTGGGAGATAATAACACTTTTTTTTCATAAAAGTACCATTTTTAGAAGGAAACAAAATCATATTGAAGGCATTAAGGACGAGCAAAATATTTGGAAAAACTGCCCATGAAGACATAACTAATATCTTTCTAGATTATTTTGAGAATCTTTATTAAACCCAGGACACTCAAGACTTGCTTCTTAATTCTATTCCCTCAGCCGAGGAAGTCAAGTAAGCCTTGTTTACTATAGGGAGTCTCAAATCCCCGGGTCCAGATGGCATGCCAACAATTGTTTTTAAGGAATATTGGGATTTAATGGGCTTAGATATAGTACTAGTAGTACAGGAATTTTTCCAGAACAAGAGACTCCTGAAGAGATTGAATCATACTTTTATTTGTCTTATTCCAGAGAAGGTAGATTGTACAAAAGTCAAAGATTACCGTTCTATCAGCCTCTGTAATGTCATCTATAAAGTAATAGCCAAGCTGATAGCTAGCAGACTTTGTACTATCCTAGACAAATGTATTTCTCCAAACCAAGTGACTTTTATTCCAAGTCGACAAATGTCTGACAACTTAATCATTACCCAGGAGATGTTCCATTTCCTAAAACAAAAAAAAATGAGGTACGGCTATATTGGCCTCAAGCTAGATATGTTTAAAGCCTACGATAGATTATAGTGGAACTTCATTCTTAAAATCATATCTCTTATTGGGTTCTTAGCTGATTTTTGTCTTCTGATAAAAGAATGTATTTCCATTGTTTTCTTTTCAGTTCTCATTAATGGTACTTCTGAATAACATTTATACCCTTATAGGGGTTAGGGGTTTAAGACAAGGAGATCATTTATCTCTTTATTTATTCATCTTAGCTATGGATGGTCTTTCTAGACTTCTTTTTTTAGGCAGAGCATGAAGGAGATAGACTTCCTCTCCCAGAATCTCACACATTTTCTTTGCTAATGATGTAATGTTATTTCTTCGGGCTCACCTAGAGGAGATAGATAATCTTCTTCAAATTTTAGAATGCTTCGAGCCAATTGATTAATATGGGAAAATCTGGAGTTTTTTGTAGCAAAAACATCCATCCTAGGTTTCAACGATTGATTAGGAGACAACTAAAAATAGGACCCCTGAACAAAAATTCTAAATATCTGGGTCTTCCCCTTTTTGGTATAGAAATAAACATGCTTGTTTGACTTTTATTCTAGATAATATGAGAGCTAAATTACTTTGAGAGCTTCGACAATCAGTCAGGCAAGAAAGAAAGTTCTAGTTCAATATGTTCTTCAAGCCATTCCTCTCAATGCTATGGCCCTGGTCAAGTTTCCACAAAAAAACTATTGATTAGATGAAAAGGTTAATTAGAGACTTTTGGTGGGGAGTATCTAATTCTCATAAACATCATTTCCGTTGGTGTTCTTGGAACACTATAATGTTACCTAAATCTTATGGAGGCTTAGGCTTTAAAAACCTATAACTAGTAAATCAAGCCCTTCTTAAAAAAGTCACTTGGAAATTTCTCAATGAACAAAACAAATTATGGGTCCAGGTTTGGAAGTCCAAATATCTTAGACAACAAAATACCTTCCCCTATTCTACTACTTCCTCAAGCTTTATATATTGGAAAGCAATATGTCCAAATCTTATTGAACTAACTTATGAGTGTGATTACCTAGTAAATAAGAACTCCTATTTTCCAATTTCTCAATTGCCTTGGATTCAATCGAATAATAAGTTTTCAAGGGTTTCCTTTCCTTTAGTCCCCCCCCCCCCCCAACTTATAAATTTGAATATATCACATCTGATCCACATGGGCCATTGGAATAGTAATTTAATAGATTCCTTATTTCCCCTAGATGAAGTGACAAATATTTTAGGAACTCCCATTTTCCCTACTACTAATACAATTTATTGGATTTTGTTACATAATAGTTCTAGTAAGTTTACAGTAAAAGAATAATACAAGAAGAAGCAACAAATTTCCATGCCAAATATATCCCCAGATCTTCGTTTTTGCCTTACAAAACTTTAGTAGTTGGCTATTCCTCCTCGTTTCCAATTAATCTTTTGGAGAATTCTTAATGATTTTATTCCAGTAAAAGATTTTCTTTTTTGAATAAAGAAATCGATTTTTTTTTGTGTTCTTTGTGACTTGAATGTTGAATCTATAACTTATCTGTTCATGTATTGTCATTATACTCAAGCAGTTTTATTTGGTAACCCTTGGAACCTTCATCTGCAAAATATATTTCAAGGGTCTTGGACTTCATGTATTCAAACTTTGTATAACCAAACTGCAAATAATTCTCTTTTTATGAATATGTTAGGTTGGATAGCCATGATTTGGTATGCTAAAAATGAAAAATGTTTCTGAAATAGGCAAATCTTGCCTATTACTCTTATTAACCGAATCAATAATTCTTTCCAGTAGTCATTCTGACTTTTAAATGTGTCTGATCCTTCCATAATTTGGAGTTCAAAGGTTAAAATTTCACTTGCCATAAGCCATACTACTAACTTGACTGTGTTTATTGATGTAGGGAAAATACCGGATTCATTGTTTAGTTATGGTCTCATTATTCTTTCAAAAAAATTATCCTGTTTAAAAAATATTGGAGGTAGAACTAATCAGGTTTCTTCAGTAGTCCAAGCTGAACTATTTGTCATTATGAAGGTCTTATCAAAGCTTCAAGCTTGGAATACTCAAGAAGTTTGTATATATTCAGACGCTCAACAAGTTGTAAGGGTGTTACATCAAGCTGCAGATCTTCCCTAGTCCTGCCATTGGCTTTTGTCTAGGACCAGGAACTTAATGTTGAACTTTAGCAAAGTTAATTTATGTTTTGTAAACCGAATATTTAACAGCCCCGCCTATAAGGTGTCCCAAATAGCTAAATCTCACTGTTTATCATCTTTTGTTCTAAATGATTATCAAGATGGAATACCGAGGGTGGAGGACTTTGTTCTCCTGGTTTTGTGTTAATATAAGTGTTAATCTTTCAAAAAAAATTGGGGTTTTATTTGTTCAGTCCACTCCTAGAAATCTTAGTTCCACCCTAAGGGTGAAACGAATCATGATCATGGATTGATGCCAAATCTACAAGCAATATATGGTTTATAGGGGAGGCTACTAGTAGATTAGCTCCACCCCATCTTATTCCCACTTCTCTAGACTTGTAGCAGAGGCAAACTACAACCAAGTATGATTTTCAATCGATTTTTCTCTTTTTTTTTTCTGTTTAACATTGATCAAATATCAATCCTCACCATTCTATCTCCCTCTTTATTTTTCCTTCCGTCATTGTTTTTTTTGAACTAAATACCCCAACATGGTTTTCTTGGTTGGAAACAAATAAAATGGCGTTTTATGGGCTTAAAATGGTGTTTATACATGTTTTTTTAGGATTATACATGACTGGGGGTAATATTGTATATTATATTGGAAAAAGCCTGTTTTCAACCAAGCAATGTTGTGAAAATAATGCTTTTTATTAGGAAACACATGACAAAAAAAAAAAACACCTTACCAAGCATGTTTTAAGCACCTTTTTAGAAACACTTAAAAAAAAAATCGCTTAGTGACAATAAGTCTTGCCAAACACAACCTTACTAAATAAGCTAGAAGTTTGGGTTTATTGAATAAGTGCTTTGTTTTCAGGGATAAACACATATTTGGGCTTATTTTCTAAATGCAAATAAGTGCTTATCAGTGTATTCCCGACCCAAAATAAGTGTTTATTCAAATAAGCACCCCCAAACTTAGCATTAATATTCTACTAGTGTAAGAGGATGCATGCCACATGTGCAAAATAGTTAGCTTAAAAGATGATAATTTGGACACCATTTTGTAAGATCTATGTAATTGTGTTATCTCCTCTATCATTGTACCCCCATCTCTTCAAGGAGAATGGGCAAATTATTTGTTCTTCTCACAAAGTTATGGTCAAATACTAATAATAATAATAATAGTAATAATAATAATAGTAATAATAATAATATTATTATTATTACTATTATTATTATTATTATTTTGTATTTGGTGCTATGCACCACTAACAACCCCCTTTCCCCAAATCGATCATTGCGAGAATCGATTCCACATCAATGCCGGAGCAAATCAACATACCAACGAGCCACCCCTCGGTTGGTCAAATACTAAGACCCATTTAAAGCTCCAAACATATTGGTATAGATGTTAACTAATAAGGGATGTATATCAATGAAAGCCATGTTTGGTTCAACTCTCAATTATTTCTCATTCTTATCCAACATGAAATTCTAAAATGAGCAAGAATGGGTTAAAAATGGGCATAATGAGAACATATTGCTATGAACCAAACACTTTTTTCCTAAAAAATGTTTTTATTTTCCAGACCGACAAGTGTCCTATGTTGCTCATTTTCATGCTTAAAAAAATTCTATGTTAGTAGTCATAAAAGTGCCAGCATAGGTCTCCAAAACTGTTAGCGTAGATGTTTACCGGCGGATGGGTGACGATCAATGCCGGTTGGCATAAGTTTCTATAGTAGTCCGCTAGTAAACATCTATGGCAACAATCTTGTAGACCTAGGTCAATGGTTTACTAAAACTAACATAGAATTTCTTTAAAGAATGAAAATGAACATGATGTGAAGAATGAGGCTCATGACAAAAATTTTGTAATCAAATTATTGTTCATGAACCAAACATGAAGATTAAAGAATGAAGCCCAAGCAGCGAATCAAATATGACAGAAGTCACTATCATGAGCTTTATCTAATGCGAGCATGGTTTTCAAAATCGGATCAGACCGGATGGTCAGACCAGAAAAATCGATAACCGTTCAACCATCAGGGTCCAGTTATACCATAAACTGTTAATGCCTAAATAACCGTTGAAAAGGTAAAAAGACCGCTGACCCGGGCGGTCGAACCGATAAACTGTTCGACCCGGGCGGTCGAACCGATAAACTGTTCGACCCGGGCAGCGGTTTGCGGGTTATGAAATTAATTTCCATTAGATTAAAAAAATAAAAAAAACAATAAAAGGACATTCATGTCCCCGATTCCCAAGTCTTACGAGTTAGAGTTAGAAGTTTAGAACGAAACCTTCCTTGAGTTCCTTCCTCTCAGACGATCTGCGACAGCCACGACCGACGGTGAATCATGACGACCGACAATGGCGGTGAGTTTCATCTACGATGGATTTCTTTTTGTAATAAGCAGGAGCAAGAAGTAGCGGCGGCAGGCGATTTTGCAGCAGCGGTTGGGGGTTTATAATATGCTGCGGTAGTAGCAGTTGGCAGTTGGCAGTTGGCAGCAACAAGGAGACACGGACTGCAGCGGCCGGCGATGATTTTGGTCACATACAAGTTTTTTCCTATTCACTTTTGTTTTTTATTCATCCTTCCTTTTTATTTTGCGTGGCCGCTTCTCTGTTGGCTCATTCTAATTTCGTCAAGGTCGATGAATAACTTTTTCTTCCGCATCCTTGTTCAATTTATTTTGAGGACTGTCCGAGTACACTCTCTTCTCTTATCTTTCTCTCAACCATTGTTGTCTAAGGTTGATCAATTCAATTTTATTCAGCCGGTCAAGTGTTTCTTTTTGTCTTTGTAATGTAATCATTCATTTATGCTCGGCTTTTTTTTTGGGGGGTAGAAGTTTCTGCTTTGCTCTATTTCTACTAAAGAACTCCCTTTTTTTAGTTAATTAGTTTTTTGTGCCTCTTTTTTTTTTTTTTTTTTAAATTTTCATCCGTTTGTGTTGTGAACCGGAAACCTTGTTATAGTGTTTGAGGAATATTGGCTTGAGCAGGATAACGTATTTCCATATTAACTTCTTGTGCTAGCTGAATTGCACCCATAAACCAACACCATCTACCTAGCATCCTCAACATGCACCATAGCTGTAGAACTTTTCTGTTTTTTTTTTCCTATACTTTTTAATTTTTTTGAGTTTTTTCTGTATTTTTTAGATTTTTTTTTTGTATTTTATTTTACAGTAACCTATCACAAACTGAACCGCTTAACCGAAAACAATCCCCTTCCCAATTCTGTTTCTGGGTCGTTTTTAAAAACCTTAATGCGAGGATAACCTTTAGCCAATTTAATGGCGATTCAGCTTGGTAGGAAGATTTGGGGTTACCTCCAAAAAAATAGTCTTATTCCTTTTGGATATTAATATCTGGCGCACTCATTGTCATAAGCTATCCAAGTAAATATTTGACGTATGTTGTCAACATGGTGTTTGTGCAACTCTCATAGTAAGATGGACCGTATCTTCTTATCATATGAGATCATCGGATGCGCTGGTTTTGAGTGCGCATTTCTATATATTGGCAGTAGACCTCTTGATGGCCGGGCTCGAGTTTGTCTCTTGCCATATACACAACACTGAATCTATTCAACTGAAGTTCATTTGATTTCAGGTCTCTTAATAAATAGTTTGGTCACTTGGTAGTTAGAGATAATAGAAAATTTTAAAAGATTCAAGATAATTGAACATGCAATGAAGAGATGGAAGGTTCCCTAATTTTAGACTATGCAAAGGAGAATCAGAAGAGCAATTGGACTCATATTAGAGAGTATGAGTGTAGGATATGGTGTTGTTGCCTATGAATGACTCGGCTTTTGAAACTAAGAGGAAGAGTAAAAGAGAGATGTATTCGAGTTCATCCCATCACCGCCATTGATGCATTATTGGAATTTGAAAAGCAGAGCCGAAGAATTATCAATGGAAATATGGAAGAGCAAATAAAGGGCCAAAGGGGTGTGAAATGTGAACTGTGAAGAGGTGGGGGCTTTTGGTGAATACTGAATAGAGATGATCTGGGTTTCTTCAAAATTTTACTGTACCAATCGGTGATAAGTAATTACTTGCTTTGGTATTTGATTTGAGGTAAAAGAAAGAGACGCCGGGAGAGTATCATTTGAGTCCGAACTCCAAACTGCACACAGCACAACAAAAACCGCCGGAGCTCTCCTTGTCGCCGCCGAGGGAGGAAGGGTTCGGTGGAAGGAGGAAAGCTCCAGCCTCCAGGGGAAAATCACTAAAAAATCTCGCAGCATGAGGTTTACAGGCCTTTTGATGCAACCAGTGGATCATGTTGGGTCCGTTTCGTGTCCGGTTGAACCGTCGAATCTAAGTTTTAACGCGCGTTTGACCATTAACGATTGGATGATCGACGTGGTCGAATTCGATTGGCGGGTTTACGTGCCCAGTGCACCCACGGGTGCAAAGAACGCGGACCATATGATCGGTCTCCGCATATCGCACACATGATGGGAGTATTATGGTGGGCCCCAACTTCATAGTGAGATGTGCGGATAAAGATGAGAAAATGAGAAATGTTAGTTTAGTATTTGACCAATGGTATATAGTAATTTACCCTAAACTCGATCCCTTGATATTTTTTAAAGAAAAAAAGAAAAAAAGAAAAAAGAAAAACTCGATCCCTGATGTCTGTCCGCATACCACATGCATTCAGTTATCAACTTGTCATGAGACTCATCACCCGGACTGTATCGTAAAGTGGTTTAGTAATCTCCCGACTGTGATTTGGCTTTCAAATTGAAAAAAAAATTTCTTTCTCTTGGTAGGAGATTTGAATTGTCTGAAAGCAAGAGATCTTAATTCCCTCCAATTTCTGCAACTATACTGGTTCTCTTTCGCCGTTGATAATGGCGTCTTCAATGTTCAACAACAGCATCTCTATCTCAATGTCGGACGACGATTCGGACGAGCTCGCTGGAAAAATGAAAGTTCGAGTTCGAAGGAAGCGCAAGAAATTAGGGTTCCGAGGAAAGAACAATTTTTTCCTGAGGATGTTCTGGAAGCTAATGAAGTGGTGGACGGTCTTGCTCTTTCTTCCCGCAATCGGATTGCTCATATTCGAGTCATCGAGGATTTCCGGGAAGCCCAGTGAAGTAAAGAAGCCGGACTTTGTCGCAGAAGAGAAAGCAGTGGGGAATTTGAATCGTCTTGATCCCACGACCAGAGTGGTTGGTGGGGTCAGAGAACGTAACCCTCTTGCATTATGTCATTATTGTTTTACGCTTAACAAAACCGCGGATTTGCGTACCATATAGCGGTGGTGCTAAGTATTACTCGTTTAGCTCAACAAAATATGATTTCTTCTGATAATATTTGTTGTTTTTTTAAACCCTAAATTTTGGATTTTGAACTATGAACTCTTGCATATCGTCTCATTCTAGTTATCTCATAAAGGATTCTTGTCGTGGCCCAACATTTTTTTGTATGTCATTTGAAGAAGTGTTCTTTCACATCAAGTGGCGGAATTGGTTCAGGAGTAAAGCTGTTTTTGTCATTGTGTTTCTGCTATTAGTTGTTGATGCCCTCTCCTGGCCTTAGGTAACAAGTCTGATTATCATCTTAGCTTGTTTATCAGCGTGGAGACTTTACACTAACTGACCTACACTTTGAGATTAGCTCCCTTTGAGGATATTTCTCTTTTTTAATTCCCTCCGAGAGCTGTGCAATATTAGTTGGAGATTTTAGAGGATAATGACTTAATTCCCTTGAAGGATTTTCCTGATTGATCATCTCTCAGTCCCTCTCCATGGATGTTGTGGTCTATGCTTATGTGTTCATACGGAAGTTCTATGGAAACATTATGTGGTACCTTGTTTCCTTTCGCCCTTTTCTTGATAGAGATATGATGGACTGTATTCATATTGTTAACTTTTTGAAGGTGTTTGTTTCTTTTTCTACCAGGGTAAGGATCACCTTGCCGGTTTGTCCACAAGGAATACCTGTAATACTTATTCTCATTTCCCCCTTCTTTAATTTGTTTGTTGTTTCCATTTATTGCTGGTCAAAGAAAACATAAGGACTTTCTCTATTTGTGAAGATTTGGGGTAAGCTAGATGGTAACCCTTTTGTTTGGTTGGTGATTCTGGTTAAGACATTGACAAGGAACCACCTTTAGCAGTATGTGCACCTTTTCCCTTGTGGTGTACCAGGGATGTGAAGCTCTTTTCATATCCTTTTTTGCTGTGGATTGGGTTGGTCCTAGAGAATCTCCTAAGAGTTCTCATATCCTAATGGTTCCTTAGTATTATGATTAGTTTTTAAGGATTATGGTTTCTTTCTCCATATCTTGAGGGTTTTATTTAAGCATGGATATGGAGATTTGAAGATGACACCTTGTCTAGCTGTGCCTGTGCTGTATCTGGGTATTACGGGTCATACAAGGTATTAAATTTTGATATGGGACACGTTGGAACCCATAGCAGGGCTGAGGTTATGAAATATCCATGGAGTGCAAGTTAAAAAGTACAATAAGTTCTAGATTTTTCTTTCTTTCCCCTATTTTTCTTACTTCCTCCCAATGGTTATCTAAACTTTGCATTTGCATTATCATTGTTTTGCCTTTTTTCTTAACTCCTTTACAAAGTATCCTATTTCTTATATGCCTCTTTGTATGTTTTATTATTCAATGTCTATATCATTCTGTTAGCTTTTGAAACTTGAAGCTCACATGTAATGTCAGGATTTTGGAAACTTGAGTAAAATTTGAAACCGGGTAATGATTCCTCGCCAACTTTTTATTTCCCTGCAAATTTTGGCTTTATTTATTTTTTTGGAATGATCATTTCTTAAAAAAGTTCTAAGAGATCAATTGGTAAAAGTTTGGGAGGAGTTGGACGTCTAATTTGGGTGGTGTTGATATTTCTAATAAAGGAATCATTTTGAAATAACGACACAGAACTGTTTTGTCTTTTTACTACTTTTCTTATTTACTTTTGTATTTTCTTCTATTTGATGCGAATTTTCTTTTAGGAGAAAAGACAGATATTGATCAACATTCTATTTCTATCAAGGGGAGAGAAATATATCTTATGAATTCTTCACCATATGCATTTGCTTGAGTAATTGATTCAGAAATGACATGGGAGCAAGATTAAGTATTTGTTTTCAAAGACGCTATTTACTTTGATTAATTTATTCTTTTTCAAAAGATTATTTTTTTCTGATAGTGAAAGTAAACACCAATAGTGGCAACAAAGTTAGGTAGTTTTTTTGAAAGCTGTTATTAGTTTATTCAATTTCAAAAGATTCTATTTTTGATAATGCAAATGAATACCAATAGACAATGCCAATTACTATGTTTGAAAATGATCTGAAATGACTTGGCAACTGAAGGAAACTCTAGAATAATGTATTTCCTAATCAATTTTCTTCCCTATGAACATGGCATCTTGGTCCAGTTACATTGCCAAATCCATTTCCCTGGAAAGGATGGACATATATCTCTTGGGGGGGGGGGAGAACTTCCCCTTCCTACCTATTAATTTCCTAATAAGTTCCTTATCCTATTGCTTGTTATTGGAAAGTATTATCCATTCCATGCTGAAAAAAGGCTGTCCTTATTAGTTGCTGACAGGGTTCTCTTTTCGTCTGGATAGTGGAACTTGCAAGCTTGAATAGAGCATTGTTTTATTGTCTATCTTCTAGTTGGGATAAGGCTTTGTTGATTTGAATTCAGTGAGAAACCATGAAGATGTTTGTAGGGTAGATTTTCTAGTCTTAGTAAAAACCAAAATGCTATTCATAGTAACTTCCATACTTAAAATATTTGTAATAACTGCAATACCTACTTTTTATAGTAAAATCATGATTAGCTATTTTTAGTAATTTCTGGCTTCATTAGACTGAGTTGGTGGCTTTTACTTGTTTTGAAGAGTTTATTGAGGTTAGATGTTCTTGGGTGTTAAATAATCCTTTTTCTTGGTCAAGGAAGCTTAGACCTAATCTGCGTAGAGGTTAGAGCTTTATAAATATATTGTAAGTACTTCACATGAGGGGGAATGAATGTGAGTTTGATTTGAAGTTGAGTCTTGTTATTGCATGTTCTCTAATCCCCCCCTCTCTCTCTCCACCCCCTCCACCCTGTGTGCTCTGACTACAAGCATCTTGTGCTTTTCCATGGGACCTTGTAGGTTATAGAGCTAGGTTTCAGTGTTGCACCTACAGCTAGTTTTCTCCCCCATCTAAATGCATTCAAAATTTTATTTTTTCCTCATCCTATACCCACCAATCTCTTCCATAAACATGTTATAACCATCCGAAATTTATTGTCAAGCATTCATTAGCTTTTTTTTTCTTTATATTCTACAAATTTCATTACTTCTTTATCCACCTTGTTCATCCTAGCAGGACTTATCTTCTTCCTTTCCTACATCAATTACCCTTACTAGCATCAATGATCATGACCGCCGAAACTTCCTAGACCTTGTACTTCTTTCACCTGCATCTGCTTATGGCCTCCATATTTGTTGCTGATTTATGCCTTCTAAGTTCTTAGTTAAGGTTGTAAATGAAATGATTGAAGGTTATGGCCTGGCCAACTGAGTAGTAGTTGACATCGCTGATAACACGTATGATTTTGGTTGTATCACCCACCCCTCCCTTGTGCAGACACTAGTTGGAGCATGCTGCATGTTCAAGTGTTGTTAATTTGAAGAGCTTGGTGTGTAATTGCTAAACTTGGATGGAAGTATTATTGGTTGAGTTTTCCTTTTAGGGGCTGCATTATCTTTATTCTGTGGAATAATGGACTATTACACTCAGACAAATCTTAGCTTATATTTAATTGATTTAATATCTTCTTCATTTTTTTTAGCATGTCATTGTTGTAATTTATTCTCTTAGAGAACAGTGTCTTTTTAGATCTTTGTTAGAATCAAAGTTCACTAATCAAGTTAAACTTTGGAGGGGGGGGTGAACAAAGTCAAAGTTCACTTGCCTCATCTTCTGTTGTAATATTTAATGTTCAGAACATCTTTTGTCATTTGTTATTTAAGTGAAAAGTTCTGAAAATAATTATTGTCATGTTATATTAATGGTTAGCATTTCTTTTTCCTGGATTTTGATAGGTTGCTTGAAGCTCCTGCCTCCAGAACAACTTGAGATTCTGGATATCCCTGTAGCTGAAGAAACAAGCTTTCCTGTGAGAAGAGTGGTATACAAATCAGATAGTGGCACATCATATTTAGGGGGCAATGCTATTCTATTAGAGAGGCACACGGAGGCTACAAGATTTAATTTATTCACGGGAAACCAAACTCTTCAGGAAAGGGAACAAAGTTATAAGGTCTTAATCTGTGCCTTGATATTTTCAAGTGGTTTTGAAAATTGAAATTAATATATGACCATTATCATTTTGAGTCAAGAACTCAAGATGCAGTATAATTTGGTCAGAGTGCTTCATTTGTAAGGCTATTTTCATGGTGACTTATAGAAACCTGATTCTGATGTTATGTGTCTCTAGAGTTGCTGCTTTTATATGACTTCTGGCGATTCTATCCTATTTGAAAATTGTTTATGTCCAGTTTGTTTTATTGGTTATTGAGAATATTGAATGTTTCAGGCAAATGAAACTGCTGTGGTGCATTGTGGTTTCTACAGTGAAAATGGTGGGTTTAGAGTTTCTGATGAGGACAAGAATTACATGAAAACTTGCAAAGCTGTTGTAACCACTTGTGCATTTGGTGGTGGAGATGATCTCTATCAGCCTATTGGAATGTCCAGTGCATCACTTCAAAAGGTTAACTTCCATTATCATGCATGGCCTGCCAATTTGAGGCTAGGGTGATGCCTGTTTGAGGTTATTATGCTGCCTTTGGATGTATTTAATTTTGGTTAGGGTGCAGGTCTGCTATGTGGCATTTTGGGATGAAATCACACTTGCAGCTCAAGAAGCAGAGGGGAAGAGAATTGATGAAAACCATATGATTGGTAAATGGCGCATTGTGGTCGTCAGGGATCTTCCTTTCACAGATCAGCGGCTGAATGGTAAAATCCCTAAGGTAGCAAAGTTGCAAATCATTTCACAATTGCTCCTAGATATTTATGCCATTGTAAAATTTTTTTGTTTGTTTTCATTGTAAAACTTGTGAAAGTACCTTTTCTATTACTATTCACAAAAGAACATACTATTTAGCAGAGTCTTTAGTTATTATCAATCAAAATCTATACTATAGTTATGACAAGAAAATACTTTTTGAGAGGGTTTAGAGTTTTTAGACTACTGCTTCTTTGGGGTACAAGAGATTGGATATAGAAGCATATTTGCAAGTGGTAATAAGGTGGTTAAAGAGTAATATGGTTCCGTTCCTTGGTTCATTACATGAGAGAAGTTACATATTTGGCATCCAGATTGAACACCCAGTGTGTCTAGGTGCCAAGAGATGCTAACTGAATTGCTAATTCTCTAGCAAAGGAAGGGAACTAGTAGATCTGAACTGTACTGGGGTCCTGGACTCTGGTGTGGGGGATTGGCAAGCGTAATGAGTTTGGTTTGGGGTTTTTTTGGTATGTTGCATCTTGCTATCCAATCTAGCCTAGCAACCTTTCTTCTAAATTTCTTTCCTTTATGTGGGTGAGGATTTCAACATAGTAAGAAGAAGGAATGAAATGAAGGGGGGGGGGAAGGGATAGAAGAACTTATGTAGGCATGAGGAGGTTTGAAGAATTTATAACTAATAATGAGTTAATAGATCCACTGATGGTTGGAGGGAAGTTTACATGGTCGAAAGGCCAAATTCCAGCCATCCTCAGAAGGCTGGACAGATTCTTTCTCAGAAGATTGGGCAGGTTATGTGGGGGAAGTGGTTCAAGAACCAATGACCATACAATTATCAGATCATAGACCAATTCTACTGAGAAAGTTTGCTGCTGTTACAGGCTTCAAACCTTTCAGGTTTGAGAATGAATGGTTACTCCAACAAAACTTCGTGGAATGGGTGGAAAGTAAGTGGAAGGGCCAGCAGGTTTAAAAGTGATTAAAAAATTGCAAGTCATTAAGCAAGAATTGAGGGATAGAAGGAAGGAAGCATTTGGAGGGGAAGAGGGTAGAAAAGAGAGATTTTGGAAAAGCTGGCCAGATTAGAAAGAGTAAGAGAGGAAGGATAATTCAGGAGAGAGGTTCAAACTGAGATAGCTGTTTTGGAATTCGAGCTAGAGGACCTAATGTTGAGGGAGGAAGTCAGGTGGAGACAAAAATCTAGGGCCATATGGCTGAAAGAGGGAGATAAGAGTACTTCTTTCTTCCATGCTTTTGCAAATGGGAGAAGAAGGAGAAATCTGACCATGAGGATCTAAGTGGAGGAGAAGGTGATAGACACATGGGGAGGGATTCAAAATAAAGTGGTTTCTTATTACAAGAAGCTGTACACTGGGAGAGGTTGGAGTTGGATGTCCTTGGGAGAATTGGAACCAAAGTGGCAAATATGCTAAGTAACAGTGTGGCAGGTTGGCTAAAAGGGATCTTGAAGTTGGATAGGTAAAGGAGGCTTTGAAAAAAGTCAATGGTGACAAAGCACCAGGGCCAGATGGCTTCAATTTTAATTTCATTAAAAGCTGCTAGTACTTCTTACAAGATGACTTTATGCAGATGTTCAAGGAGTTCTGGGACTCCAAAACTCTATATAGGAGGGTGGATGCTACATTTATCTCTCTAATACAGAAGAAAAGTGGGGCCGTGAACATAACAGATTTCAGGCCAATTAGTTTGATAAGCAGCCCTTATAAACTATTGGCAAAAGTACTGGCAGGAAGACTGAGAAAAGTGATTCAGGAGGTAATAAGGGAGACACAGATGGCTTTTGTAGAAGGAAGACAGATTCTAGATGGGGTGCTGGTGGCCACTGAATGTATAGATTCAAGGTTAAGAAGCGGAAGACCAGGTTTGGTTTGTAAGCTAGACGTAGGAAAGGCTTATAACCATGTTGAATGGGGATTCTTGGAGGAAATGCAAAGGTTGGTGGGGTTTGGGGAGGTTTGGAGGGGCTGGGTATATGGGTGTATTTCATTAGCCTCTTTCTCATTGCTAATTAATGGAGTGTTATCAGAATTTTTCAAGCTTCTAGAGGGCTGAGGCAAGGGGACCCACTCTCCCCTCTACTGTTTGTCTTAGTCATGGAAGCACTGAACTTGCTCATGAAGAAAGGAGTGCAGAGGAGATGGATAGAATGCTTCAAAGTTGGAAATGAAGGCCCGTGTATCTCTCACCTACAATATGCTGATGATACACTAATCTTTCTAGATGCATCAACAAACCAAGTTCTGAACATTTTAGCCAACTTTGAGATGCTGACTGGCCTGGAGATGAATTTAGATAAGAGTTTTGATAGGAGTTGGGACATAAGAGTTGAGGAAGTGAGACAGTATGCAGAGGTGCTGGAATGTAAGGTAGGGGAGCTAGCTTTCATATATCTTGGGCTACCGGTGGGCACAAAGGCAACGACAAGCAGTATATGGAAACCTTTAATAGAAAGGGTGGAGAGGTGGCTAGATAGATGGAAAGCCAAGTATCTATCTTTGGGTGGGAGAATTACACTCATAAGTGTGTTCTATCTAGCCTACCAACATATTACCTTTCCCTCTTACAAGTTCCCAAAGAAGTGGCTTCAAAAGTGGAAAAAATTCAGAGGGACTTCCTATGGGAAGGGGTGGGGTGGGGGGACAAAAAAATTTAGCCTGGTTAAGTGGGAGATGGTATGTAGAGCAAAGGACAGGGGAGGATTAGGGCTGAGGAGGGTAAAACTATTTAATAAAGCACTTTTAGGGAAATGTCTGTGAAGGTTTGGGCAAGAGGGAGAGGGGGAGGCTTTATGGAGGAGGGTGGTGGTTGGAAAATATGGAGTGGTGAGGTTTGGGTGGGAATTAAGGGAGGTAAGAAGTTCCTACGGGGTAAGTGTGTGGAAGGGAATCATGAGCAAGGTTCAAAGTATTGGAAATGCCAAGTGTATCGGAAAGGCAATTTTAAGAGACGTATTGGGATACGCCTTGGATACGAATGTGTATCGGAGAAAAACTAAGATACGCTTGGAAATAATATAAATAATTTAATAAATCATAAAAATACATCAATAACACTAAATATAAGACCTCAATGAGGTGTATATACATTAAATTAATATATTTTAATGGTTTTATGAAGAAATATATTGTAGGTAATTATAATTTCATTAAAAATCTTATGTTTAACTATAATTTATAAATTATAATTCTTAAGTTTTAATGTTTTATGTGATGGTAAAAACTCAATTCTTCTATCCAACCATAAAACCATAAAACGTGCATTGGCACAACTTAATCCATGGTTTTTAAAACCGACCCGGAGACCGAACCGGTCAGAGGTTCGGTTACCGGGTTGAATTGTCCGACTGTTCAAATCGAACGGTCATCCCGTTTTGACAAAAAATTAAAAAAAAATAAAAACGGTCAAAACCGTTCGAACGGTTAACCGCTCGGGTCAGCGGTTTGTTGACCAAAATCAACGGTTTTTCTTTAGAAAACGAAACCGATCAACTGATCGGTTCCCAGTTTTCTGGTCCAGTTCGGTTTTGAAAACCATGATATTATCAATAATTATTTATTATTTATTTTCAAAAATTATAAAAAATAAATAAACATTACATAATATATTCAAAAAATAGTTATTAAAAAAGAAATTCCAATTGCTTTGCGGATATGGTAGATCATCCATAGAATTATAATATGTTCAATCATTGTGATCAAATAATAAAATATAATTAATTAATTTATTTTTAATTCTAAAAATATAAAAATAAAAAAATTAAATAAGAAATTTTAATTGGTCTATGGATATGAAAGATCATCCATAGAATTATAATATATTCAATTGTTGTGATCAAATGATAAAATATAATTAATTATTATTTATTTTTTAATTCTAAAAATATAAAAAATAAAAAAAACTAAAGAAGAACTTTCAATTACTCTATAGATATGATAGATAAATCAATAGATCTAAAACATATTTAGTCTTTATAGGTAGAGAAAAATTACATTTTCAATTTTTTTTATTAATTTATATTTTCTCCAAATATCATCATGAAACTATTAGAAATTTATTAATAACACAAAAAATTGATGATTTTGAATGTAAGAAATGTAGAACAACATAAATTTAAACATTCAAGAAAAAAAGAAATCACAAGATATTATAAAAAAATGAACAAAATTACTTATTTTTGCCATATTTTTTCAAAATTTGAAAAAATTTCAAAAAAAAAAAAAACGATTCACACTTGTTTCTTGCAATTTTTCTTGCAAATCTAGCGCTCTAGGAATGAGGTTTGGAGTTTTAGAGTCATTTGGGGGTGAAAGAAGGCTTATTTCGAGGAAAAAAAGCTTGCTTTTCCCCTTTTTTTTTCAGTTTTTGGCCGTATCTCTTTTGTCGATACACTACGTGTACGCCCCGATACGGTCTGATACGCATGAAAAGAAGACGAGACGTCCGATTTCCATGCGTATCTCGTATCTGTTTTTGAAAGATACGATACGATATGCCCCGTGTCGGGCGTATTGTATCGAAATTTTAAACCTTGATCACGAGTTTCAATCAAGAATTCAGAAGTTTAGTTAAGTTTAAAGTGGGGGGTGGTCTTAGGGTAAGGTTTTTGGAAGATGAGTGGTTGGGGGTGGGAAGATTATGTTAGGTGTGTCCAAGACTTTACAAATTGGCAGACCAACAAGTGTCTATTTGAGCAGTGCTATGAGTGGAGGGGGGGGGGATCAAGTGATATAGAACCCGAAGTTCAGAAGACCTTTAGTGGACCAAGAAGTGGAAAAATGTATTCAGTTATTGGAAAAGTTGGAAGAGGTAAACATTTCCAGAACTACAGCAGATGCATTATGGTGGAAAGAGTGTAAAGAAGGAAGATTCTCAGTTAAATCTTTTTACAAGGCTTTACTGAGAGATGGTAGGGATTCAGACCAGATAAAAGGTGTGTGGGGCAATCCAGTACCCCCAAGGGTAGAGGCTTTTGCTTGC
The DNA here is from genome assembly GCF_055504915.1 of Nelumbo nucifera. Lineage (NCBI taxonomy): Eukaryota > Viridiplantae > Streptophyta > Magnoliopsida > Proteales > Nelumbonaceae > Nelumbo > Nelumbo nucifera. The sequence goes on from NC_142653.1 coordinate 23,088,008, forward strand.
AGCTAGCAAATTGCTGCTATGTGTGTAGTCAGGAGGAAGAAACAGTCCTCAATTTATTTTTCTCATGCAATGTGGCAAACTTTATGTGGAAGTTTTTCCCATATCTGTTTGGAGTGACTGTATTTCATCCCTTGACCCCAGTAGAGGTTTTTTCAAAGTGGCCTAAAATCAGAGGAAGCAAGAAAGCCAAAATCTTATGGAGCTGTATTCCATTCGCAGTTTGATGGGCCATTTGGAAAGAGAGGAATAGAAGGGTATTTGAAGACAAGGCAAAAAAACATTGAATATTAGATAGCAGGAGTGGGCAACATGATATCAGCTTGGGGCCTCAGTCTTCCAGAGTTTGACCAAGTGAATAAGTCTGATCTGTTAGAGAATTTCTGGAACACTTTGGAATTGAATCCTTGTAACTCTGATTATTTTTCTGTGTAACTTCTGTTTAGAAGTTGGTTTGTCAACTAGACAACCAGCATTTTGAGATGTACTGCTTTTTCAGTTTAATGAAATTTCCTTTTATCCTTCAAAAAAATTTTTTCTTGTTCTTTAATAAAGTTTTCATTGATTAGTTGCTGATAAAAAGTTCTTAAATTTATTGTGTGAGTCTAGGGATCTGAACTGTTGCTTTGGTTTGAATCTCCAAGTTAAATTCCAGGAAATACTTAAAAAAGGAAAAATACTATATACAGACCACACTCCAATCCCGTTATTTTTTTTGAAAAGTAAATAAAAGTTTGTATTACTATAAAGAAAAGGCCAATGGATACATAACAAAGTCCCTTTGGGGAAAAGGAGGCACTGAGTGTGAGCTGTTCACAGCATTTGCAAGGCATCAAAAAGAGTTGTACAAAACAGAATCAGAACCAATGATTTTCCCCCACTGATCATTCATGGACTGAAAGGAAATGCACTGGAATTCTCTTTTAATGTAGACCCATTTAAAAAGGATTCTCTCTGCTCTACCAATCACTGCTAGAAGCTGTGAAACAATGCCTCTAAGATCCAGTTATTCTTTTCTCCCCAAAGCACCCAGTAGCTTGCCAAAAGGGCAACCAACCAAAGTACTTGACCTCTTTTGCTAAGGCCAGCTTCAGGCCAGGTACAGAACAGGCATGTAATGTCCCCTGGGGGAACCCAAACCTTTCCAGAAAGCCGAATAAAATGGGTCCACACTGCAGATGATAGGGGACAGTGAATCAGGAGATGGCTGACTGACTCCCACTCATCCTCACATAAAGAGCATCGATTCACCAAAACCATCCCTCTCACCATAAGGTTGTCTATAGTTTGTATCTTGTTAAGGATAGCTGCCCATAAAAAAAACACTACCTTTGATGGAACACCCGATTTGCAAATCCATTTCCAGGGGACTTCTGCTGCATCATCGGCTGACAGGAGAAGAGGAAAGGATTTCACTGTGAAAGTTCCATCCTTGTTTCCTTGCCACCATCTCCTATCATGCTCACCAAGAGAGCTCAGCTCCTCTTTTTCTCAATTGTGGATGTTTCTCCTAAGACCCGGAGTCCAAACCATTTGGCCCCCGATGACCTCAAAATGGTCCTGCACCAGAGCATCTTTGTCTCTAGCTGCTTGAAAAATGTGTGGAAAGGAAACTGCTAATAGAGAGGATCCACACCAGGTATCTTTCCAAAACCTGACATTTTCTCCATTTCCCACCTTGAAGGAACACCACTGGGGAGAAAAAGATAGATTCTTAACAATGCCTTTCCAATAGCTCATGCCATAAGATTGGGATACAGGATTTGTAATCCACCCCAACTCCTGCTCACCATACTTACCTCGGATTAAGTTCCTCCATAAGGCCTCTTCTCACCAAACCACAAAATCCACTTACCCAATAGAACAATGTTCATAGCATTCAAAGGTCTCAGCCCAATTCCACCTTTGTCTTTGGGGAGACAGGCCTTATCCCATGCCAACAAATGCAATCGTTTTTGTTCCTTGGTTCCTTACCACAGGAAGTCTTGATGAAGTTTTTCAAGCTGTGCCAAGATGTTAGCTGGTGCACGGAAAAGAGAAAAATAGTAAATTGGTAAATTTGAAAAGGCACTATGGATCAGAGTCAACTTGCTTCCCTTAGACAGCACTCCTTTCTTCCACCCAGTCAACTTTTTGTCATCCATTCCACCACAGGAGTCCAAAATTCTTTGGATCTGTAACTGGCTCCCAAACTTGCTTCCCTTAGACAGCACTCCTTTCTTCCACCCAGTCAACTTTTTGTCATCCATTCCACCACAGGAGTCCAAAATTCTTTGGATCTGTAACTGGCTCCCAAAGGCAGTCCTAAGTATCTTGTCGGCAATACACCTGTTCTGCACTCAAATGTAGCAGCCAGATCTCTGATGCATTTGGAACCTCCCCAATCGGCAACAGCTCAGGCTTTCTGAATATTGATATTGAGACCCAAGACAGCTTCAAAACATATGAGTAAGCATCTTAAAATTTGCAAATCTTGATGACTTGGCTTCAAATAAAGGAGGGAATCATCGACAAACTGCAATAGAGTAATACTAGGATTCTCCTTAACTGGGAAGCTTTCCAGATTGCCATTCACCTCTGGCCGGCTTATTAGCCTGCTGAA